>NW_027224844.1:2057500-2060000 GCF_041296235.1 Equus asinus
GCGGCGGCGGCGGCGGCCGCTGCCGCGCGCGGGAAGCCCGCGAGCGAGGCGGGGGAGCGACGGAGAGACGAGCGCCGCGGAGGAGGACCCCGGGCGCGCGAGGCCACGGCCGACGTCCGCCCGGCCTTCCGCCCCGCCCCGCCCCCCCCGCCACGACCGACCCCCGAAGGAGGGCGGGCGGGCGGGCGAGCGGGCGGGCGGGCGGAGAGACGCGGGCGGGCGGACGGGGGCACGAGCCGGCGGCACGGGCGAGGGGCCCCGCCGGGGAGGAGGGGGGCGGAGCGGGACGCCGCCACGCGCACGGCGGACGCGTCGCGGCGACGCGGGGGAGGAGAGGGCGGAGGGGCGGCGGCGGGCGCGGCGGGGCCGGCGGTCGCCCCCGACCGCCGACCTTACCCGCGCGCGTCCCACCGCCTCCCGACACCCGCCCCTCCGCCGCGAGCCGCCACGGCCCGTCGGGCGGCGGACGCGGCGCCCGCCCGCCCGCCCGGGGCTCGGGGCACACGGCGCGGCGCGGCCGCGACCCAGGGGAGGGCGCGCGGCGGCGGACGACGCCGCGGCGTCCCGCGGGTCACCGCCGGGGCACGCGTCCCCGGGGCGCGGCCCCGCGCACGCGACTCGGCCTCGGCGCGAGCCACCCCGACGGGGCGAGGCCGGGGAGGGGTCACGGTCCGGGACCCGGGCGCGCCGGGGACCGGCGAGGGGCCGGCCGGACGCACCGGGACGGACCGCCGACGGGGGCGAGCGGCGACCGGACAGGCGGCCCGGACGCGGGCCCCCCGAACCCGGCGGCCCCGACCGCGCGCCGCGGGACCCGTCTCGTCCCCGCCCCGGCCACCCCGAGGCCGCGTGCGGCGCGAGGGAGCCCCCGAAGGCACCGTGGCGGCCACGGGCACCTCGGCGCGAGCTCTCGCGTCTGTCTCTCCCTCGACTCGCGGGCGGCGGCCCCCACCCCGGGACCCCGCGCGGCGCCGCCGCCGCCGACCCCCACGCGCCTCCGACGACCGGGCGCCGGGGCGCGTGGGAGGAGGGGCGGGCGCGCGGGGCGGAGGAGGGGCACCGCGTCTGCACTTAGGGGGACGGAGGGCCCGGGGCGGGCCCTGCGAGAGACCCCCAGCCGCGCACCCCGGGGCAGGCGACACCCACACCCCGGGGGCGATTGATCGTCAAGCGACGCTCAGACAGGCGTAGCCCCGGGAGGAACCCGGGGCCGCAAGTGCGTTCGAAGTGTCGATGATCAATGTGTCCTGCAATTCACATTAATTCTCGCAGCTAGCTGCGTTCTTCATCGACGCACGAGCCGAGTGATCCACCGCTAAGAGTCGTACGAGTTTGAACGGCGGGGTCCCCCCGCAGGGCGGGGGAAGAGCCCGCCCCTGGCACGGCACATCCCCGGAGGGTGCCTCCGGCCGGCCAGAAAGGCACAACGAGACCAGACTCCGTGAGGCCGGAAGGTTGGACGACGGGGCGTCCGGCACGGGCCCCGCGGGGCCGTGCTCGGACACCCCACAGGCGCCCGGGGGCTCCCGCCTCGCCCGAGGACGCGGGGGCGCGCACACGCCCGCGCGCGCACGCGACGACACGACGGCCGCCGGGGACGCCCCCTCCCGACGGCCGCCGCGACGGCGGCGCGGCGCGGCACGGCGCGGCGCGGCGCCCCGGCCCGGCGAGGCGGAGTCTGGGGGAGAAGGGCCAGGCCTCCCGACTCCCCGCGGGCCCGACCGCCCCGACCCAAGGCGGACGGGCGAGGCCCCCCAGGGGTCTTTAAACCTCCGCGCCGGGACGCGCTAGGTACCTGGATGGGGGGAAGCCAAAGCAACGGACGAGGCGGAGCGGGTAGTGCCGCGCGGCCACCGCCTCGACGCCGCCCGCGCCGCCCGCGGCCACCCGGGGACGGACGCAGGCCTCGGCGCTGCCCGCCCGTGACCGAACCCCACACCGCCGGGCGCCGCCGACCGACGAGCCCACCGCGCCCGCGGCCCCCTCGACGCCGGGCGTGCCCCCCTCGCGTCCGACGCACGCCACCAGACCCGACCCGACTTTCCCCCGGGGACCCTCCCCGCACCCGCGTCCCAGGCCCCTCGCCACGGAGGGCGAGGGGCTGCGGCGGGGAAGCGGGGAGCGAGCGGACAGGGCGGGGGTGGTGGGCGGACGTGGCCGGCCGGACGCGGGCGCCCGGGGCGCCGAGGGCGGGCGGAGACGCGGAGGCACCGTCGGACGGACGACGACGCCGACGGCCGGGGAACGGCCCAGGGCGGGCGACGGGAGGCGGCGGGCGGCGGGCACCCCGCGTGAGCCGAGGCTCCGAGGCCCCCGGGGGACCTGACCCCGGGGACTCCGCGGGGGCTCGCGCCGCCACGCCGCCCTTCCCGAGACGCGCCGAGGGCGCCGCCGCCCGCGAGAGCGGGGGACGGACGGCGCCGGAGACGGAGGCGCGGCGCGACAACGCCGGCCCGCCTCGCGGGAGACCGGAGGGCGCGGGGACGGACGCGCCGGGGGC
>NW_027224844.1:2062500-2115000 GCF_041296235.1 Equus asinus
GGACCGAGGCCCGACCCCCCGCCCCCGGGGGTGGCGCGGCGCGCCGGCGGCCGGTCACGACGGCTGGCCGGGACCCGACCCGCGCTGTGACAGACACGCGCGCGCCAGAACGGGGCGCCGCGGGAGACGGTCCCCCGCCCGCACGCAACGTCGCCGTCGCGCGGGTGGCGGCGGCGGACACGGAGGAGGCCGCAGCGGCCCCGGGAAGCGAGTCGCGCTCGGGGCGGGGCCCCGGTCGGGCAGCCAGAACAGGCGACGACGGGGAAGGGCTCGGGAGAAGGCCGGCGGCGGCGAGGGCCGAGGCGCCGGAGAGGCGGCGGCGGAAGGGCCGCGGCCCGCCGAGAGACGCGCTCGGGGCGAAGGAGGGAAGACAGAACCTCCCGAGGCAAGTCGGCCGCCGGAGCACACACGGGGTCTCACCGCCAGGGGCCTCCAGCACCAGGGGCGGTCCCGCGGCGCCCAGAACGGCGACTGGCCCCGTCGCCCCGCGCGCAGCTCACGGGGGCTCGGCCCCGCCACGGCCAGGGCTCTCCCGCACACGGCGCCAGCGTCCCGCGCCGGGCGCCTGGCGCGCGGGCCCCACCCGACCGGAGCCGAGAGCACTTCGCCCGGGGCCACCACCGGCCTCGGTGGCCGGAGGCGACACCCGCACGGCGAGGCCCACTTCGGTCCCGGCCGGTGGGCGGCGCGGCCAGGCGTCTGCCCGGGCGGGGGAGCACCGGGGGCAGCGGGGAGCGCGGCGCGCGCCTCGACGGAGGGAGCACGGGCTCGCGGGAAGGCTCCCGGGGACGGCCTCGGGCGCGGACGGGCCACCAGGAAAACACACGCGGGATCCCACCGCCAACGACACGCGAGGGCGGTCCCACGACGCCTGGGACGCCGGCCGGCCTCAGCCACCCCTCGGCCTCCCGCGGGCCCGGCCCCACCGCCGGGGCCTACGTGAGGCGCCCCCGCCGCCGGGGGCCGCCCCGTCCACCCAGCCACCCGTCTGCCTGTCTGGTCTGCTCCGGGGCCCACGTCCCGAGGGAACGCGCCCGAGAGCGGCGGCGGCCCCCACCCATGCCCGCACGCCACCACCGGCTGCGGCTCGGGACGGGAGCGAGCGGAGAGCCAGCCGCTCGCGGCGGGGCGGAGCCCGGACGGGGCCGGGCCCTCTCCCCGCCCCAGCGCGCGACGGGAGAACCACGCGCACGCTCGCGCACACGCGCGGCCCCGCGCCCGACGACGGCCCGGCCGGGCGTGACCCTCCCCCGACTCGGAGGGGGGAGGCGCCGGCCGCGGTAGGCAAAGAGCAGCTCTGCCCACGCGCCACGGTGGTGGCGTCCGTGGCTACTACGCGCAAAGGAGGGGCGGCGGCTGGGGGGTCCGGTACCCCAAGGCACCCTCTCGGATCGCTAGAGAAGGCTTTCTCACCGAGGGCGTGTCGCCCCCGCCCATCGTCCGCCATCGGGCCCACCAAGGCGCTTACAGACACCATGGCCACGCAACGCAGGAGGGGTCTGCGGTAGAGGTAAGGCCTAGAGCAAGTCGGAGCGTCCGTGGTCAGGGCCGCGAGCCCGCGCTGCCCCGGGCTCGCCATCTCTGGCCACACTGGGCTTAGCTAGGGATCTACAAGGCCCCTGTGCGGCTCCCAAGTCAGTGCCTCCCCTCAGGCCGAGAGACCAAGGGAGGCAGAGACTGGGACGGAGGTGCCGATCAAACAGCACCTCCCAACCAAAGAGCCAGCGCCACGCCGCTGGCTCGGCCCGCCACGGTCACTCCCACACCCGCGGGGAAACCCCAGCAAGGGGAACGCGCGGGCACGCGCCCGAGCCTGCCCGCCCCCACACGGCACGCCGTGGGGGGCGACGAGGCACCCGTCCCTCCCGAGGGGGACGAGGGGCACGCCTCCCTTAACGACTCGACCCCTCCGCTCCTCAGACACACCAGCGCAGTGGTTACCTGAGGAGGCCGACGGGAACAGGGAACGACACCGCCACTCGGCCTCGGGCGCCTGAGGGACGACCTGGAACGCTCCAGGGGCACCGCCAACGGCCTGGGGAACGCGCTCACGCGCCCGGGAAGGCGCGCGGCGCGGCGGCAACACGGCCCGCCCCACCGCGGGGAGGGCCGCCCGCGAGACACAGCCAAGAGGCACAGGCGGAGCATCCGCCGCGTCACGGAGACCCCGACACCGCCCACGCCACGAGGCACGGGGCGGGGGAGCGAGGTCGGGCCGGATTCCGCACCCCTGCCGCCTCCCACACGCCACTCGCAGCGGGGGAGAACGGGCGAGGGGACCCGCGGGCAGAGCGAGAAGAGCGGTCCCGTTCGCCATGAACGTCCGTCCCTCGTCTGGCACGGCTTAGGCCCGGCCCGGGAGAGCACAGCATCACCACATCGGTCGGCAGCATAACGCGAGGGACCCCCGAGCAAGGGAAGGCCGGCGAGGACAGCGAGCGGAGGAGCCTGCTTCAGCCTCACCGACCCCTCTCCTCCTCCAGCAAGCGCGGGCGACCACCCCAGGACGAGAACGCCTGACACGCACTGGCACGGAGCCGGTGGGATGGGGTAAGTCGCGACCGCACCCGGGTGCCGGCGGCAGGGAGTGCACGTGGTAGAGGACCCCGCGCCCCTAACCCCGCCGCCCTCGGGTACCAGAGACCGGAGGTGGCACCACGGTCGTGGGGGCGCCTGGAACGCACAAGAGCCGGCGCGCAGGCCCCAGCGGGCGGCTCAAGCGGCGGGGGTGGAAACGGGCGTCCGGTTCTCGGCCAGAGCCCGGAGCCCTCCCCGCACACGCATCCAGGCACCCGGAAGCTCTCGGGCGACTGTCACCCGAGCAGAGCGTGTCAGCACTTACCTGGCGGCACAAAACCACCCATTCGGGGGCAAGAATCGCCGCGCCCGGAGACGGGGCCCACCCACGGATCACCAGGGGAACCCCTGGATCACGGCCACGGCCACCAGACCTCAAGCACGACCCCATCGCCACCAGGCCCGGAGCTCCCGGGGCCATCTGGTCGACCCCAGAAGCGTGGCGGCAGGGGGAGCCGGGGACAGCCTCCCCGGGCCGCCCGCGCGGGCCGGGACCGGTCGGTCCCTCCCTCTGAGTCGCCGGGTCAGGACTTAGAAAAGAATTCCGCGGAGGCGCCTCCGGCGACCGGGCCCGGGGCGGGACCGTGGCTCCCGTCCCTCAGCCGGGGCTCCACCTACGCCTCGAGCCGGCCCCCTCCCGCCTCCGGACAAAGACGCGACCCGCGAAACTCGGAGAGAGAAGTCCGGTCCGACGGCCCGGACCCACCCCGGGCACGCGTCCGGGCCGGGGACGCCCTCCCCGGCCCGCCCTCGAGGGCTCCCGGGGCCGGTCCACGCTCTTCTCCAGGGCGGGACTTGGAAAAAAAAACTGCCACGGAGGAGGAGGCATCCGAGGACCGGGCCCGGTCCCCACTGCCAGAGCCGGTCGACTCGGAAGACCAGTGGGGAAAAGGCCAGCCCGGCGGCCGAGCCCGTCGCGCCCTCCACGGGCCTCCCCCGCAAGGCCCCGGCCGGTCGCCCACCTCCGGAGCGGGGCGCGGAAAGGGGATCGGCGATGCGGAAGGCCCGACCACCGGGCCGCCCTCGGGACGACGGCCGGGCACGGGACGAGCTCCCTCGCCCGTTCCCCCGCGGCGGCCCCCCACCCCCTCCCGGGGACGGAGGGGCACCGGCGGCTGCTGGTCGACCCGTCCGGGAGGCCCCACACCCCGGCCGGCACCGGGCGGCGCGGCGACAGCCACCTCCCTCAGTAGCCTGCACCTCCAATCTCTGGCGAGCGGGCGTCGCGCTCACGCCCCGGCGCCACCGGGCCAGATCCCGCCAGCGACGCCGGCCTCCCGGGACTCTGCCTCGGTCACCGCGGCCGAGTCCCGTCCCTTGGCCCGCGTCGCCGGAGCTCCGGAGGAAAGAGACGATATAAAAGCGGCCGCCAGGTGGCACCCGGCGACCGACGACCGCCTCAGCGGGACGGAGCCGGAGCGCGGGCCCGCCGGGGAGCACAGCCGGGCCGCCGGGCCGCCCGATCCCGTCCCGGAGCCCCCTCGGACCCAGCCTCCCGGCCCAGTGCGGCCCCGGGGCGTCCGCCCGCGGGCTCCCGGCCGCCAAGGCGCAGCCCCAGCCGCAGGAGGGGGACTCGGAAAAGGTTTCTCGGGCGATCACCGGGAAGGGGAAGGGGAGAGTTCCCCCCAGAGAGGCCAGGGGGCGGCCCGGGCCGGGCTGGGCCGGTGCGGCCGGGAGGCCGCCGCTTCCCGGAGCGGCTGGAGCGCCCCCGGGGTTCCCGGGAGGACTTAGAAAATCAGGGCGGGCGGGGACGGTCAAACCGAAACCAGGCACGTCATCCGAGAAGGACCGTGATGACGGGAGGAGGAAAGCTTTCCAGTCCAGAGGGCCTGTCGAAGGCAGGCGGAGAGTCTACCCGCTGAAACTGACGAAGATGGGCAAAAGAAGCTAGCTCAGGCGCCGACATTTAAGGAAATAAAAAAAAAAAAGCACGAGGGCGTGGAGAAATGGGGAAAAATCAACACTGAGAAATCTACCCTCTGAAACCGACGAAGATGGGCAACAGGGGCTAGCTCAGGTGGCAATTTTTAAGGAAAAATGAAAGGAAGTGCGTGGAGACCTGGGGAAAAAGCAACACGGAGAAATCTACCCTCTAGAACTGAGAAAGAAGCGCAACAGAGGCTAGCTCAGGTGGCAATCTTTAAGCAAAAAAAATAAAATAAAAAAATACAATGGCGAGGAGACCCGGTCAAAAAGCAACCCTGAAAAAGGTACCCTCTGAAACTGAGGAAGCAGGGCAACAGTGCCTAGCTCAGGTGACAATCTTTAAGCAAAAGAAACACACAAGGGCGTGGGGAGCTGGGGAAAAGGCAACACTGAGAAATCCACCCTCTGAAACTGACGAAGATGGGCAAGAGAGGCTGGCTTCAGGTGGCAATCTTTCAGCAAAAGAAACACACAAGGGCGTGGGGAGCTGGGGAAAAGGCAACACTGAGAAATCCACCCTCTGAAACGGACGAAGATGGGCAACAGAGGCTAGCTCAGGTGGCAATCTTTAAGCAAAAAAAATAAGATAAAAAAATACAATGGCAAGGAGACCCGGTCAAAAAGCAACCCTGAAAAAGGTACCCTCTGAAACTGAGGAAGCAGGGCAACAGTGCCTAGCTCAGGTGACAATCTTTAAGCAAAAGAAACACACAAGGGCGTGGGGAGCTGGCGAAAAGGCAACACTGAGAAATCCACCCTCTGAAACGGACGAAGATGGGCAACAGAGGGTAGCTCAGGTGGCAATCTTTAAGCAAAAGAAACACACAAGGGCGTGGAGACCTGGGGAAAAAGCAACACGGAGAAATCCACCCTCTGAAACTGAGGAAGATGGGCAAGAGAGGCTACCTCAGGTGGCAATCCTTAAGCAAAAACAAAGCACAAAGGCGTGGAGCCCTGGGGACAAAGCAACCCTGAAATATCTACCCTCTGAAACTGAGGAACATGGGCAAGAGAGGCTAGCTCAGGTGGCACTCGTTAAGCAAAAACAAAACCCAAAGGCGTGGAGACCTGGGGAAAAAGCAACCCTGAAATATCTACCCTCTGAAACTGAGGAAGATGGGCAAGAGAGGCTGGCTTCAGGTGGCAAACGTTAAGCAAAAGAAACACACAAGGGCGTGGAGACCTGGGGAAACAGCAACACGGAGATATCGACCCTCTGAAACTGAGGAACATGGGCAAGAGAGGCTAGCTCAGGTGGCAATCGTTAAGCAAAAACAAAACCCAAAGGCGTGGAGACCTGGGGAAAAAGCAACCCTGAAATATCTACCCTCTGAAACTGAGGAAGATGGGCAAGAGAGGCTGGCTTCAGGTGGCAATCTTTAAGCAAAAGAAACACACAAGGGCGTGGGGAGCTGGGGAAAAGGCAACACTGAGAAATCCACCCTCTGAAACGGACGAAGATGGGCAACAGAGGCTAGCTCAGGTGGCAATCGTTAAGCAAAAGAAACACACAAGGGCGTGGAGGCCTGGGGAAAAAGCAACACGGAGAAATCCACCCTCTGAAACTGAGGGACATGGGCGAAAGAAGCTAGCTCAGGTTGCAACCTTTAAGCAGAAAAAAAACACAAGGGCGTGCAGACCTGGCAAAAAAGCAACAGTGAGAAATCTACCCTCTGAAACCGACGAAGATGGACAACAGAGGCTAGCTCAGGTGGCAATTTTTAAGGAAAAATAAAAGGAAGTGCGTGGAGACCTGGGGAAAAAGCAACACGGAGAAATCTACCCTCTAGAACTGAGAAAGAAGCGCAACAGAGGCTAGCTCAGGTGGCAATCTTTAAGCAAAAAAAATAAGATAAAAAAATACAATGGCGAGGAGACCCGGTCAAAAAGCAACCCTGAAAAAGGTACCCTCTGAAACTGAGGAAGCAGGGCAACAGTGCCTAGCTCAGGTGACAATCTTTAAGCAAAAGAAACACACAAGGGCGTGGGGAGCTGGCGAAAAGGCAACACTGAGAAATCCACCCTCTGAAACGGACGAAGATGGGCAACAGAGGCTAGCTCAGGTGGCAATCTTTAAGCAAAAGAAACACACAAGGGCGTGGAGACCTGGGGAAAAAGCAACACGGAGAAATCCACCCTCTGAAACTGAGGAAGATGGGCAAGAGAGGCTACCTCAGGTGGCAATCCTTAAGCAAAAACAAAGCACAAAGGCGTGGAGCCCTGGGGAAAAAGCAACCCTGAAATATGTACCCTCTGAAACTGAGGAACATGGGCAAGAGAGGCTGGCTTCAGGTGGCAATCTTTAAGCAAAAGAAACACACAAGTGCGTGGGGAGCTGGGGAAAAGGCAACACTGAGAAATCCACCCTCTGAAACGGACGAAGATGGGCAACAGAGGCTAGCTCAGGTGGCAATCGTTAAGCAAAAGAAATAAAATAAAAAAATACAATGGCGAGGAGACCCGGTCAAAAAGCAACCCTGAAAAAGGTACCCTCTGAAACTGAGGAAGCAGGGCAACAGTGCCTAGCTCAGGTGACAATCTTTAAGCAAAAGAAACACACAAGGGCGTGGAGACCTGGGGAAAAAGCAACACGGAGAAATCCACCCTCTGAAACTGAGGAAGATGGGCAAGAGAGGCTACCTCAGGTGGCAATCCTTAAGCAAAAACAAAGCACAAAGGCGTGGAGCCCTGGGGACAAAGCAACCCTGAAATATCTACCCTCTGAAACTGAGGAACATGGGCAAGAGAGGCTAGCTCAGGTGGCACTCGTTAAGCAAAAACAAAACCCAAAGGCGTGGAGACCTGGGGAAAAAGCAACCCTGAAATATCTACCCTCTGAAACTGAGGAAGATGGGCAAGAGAGGCTGGCTTCAGGTGGCAAACGTTAAGCAAAAGAAACACACAAGGGCGTGGGGAGCTGGGGAAAAGGCAACACTGAGAAATCCACCCTCTGAAATGGACGAAATGGGCAACAGAGGCTAGCTCAGGTGACAATCGTTAAGCAAAAGAAACACACAAGGGCGTGGAGGCCTGGGGAAAAAGCAACACGGAGAAATCCACCCTCTGAAACTGAGGAACATGGGCAAAAGAAGCTAGCTCAGGTTGCAACCTTTAAGCAGAAAAAAAACACAAGGGCGTGCAGACCTGGCAAAAAAGCAACAGTGAGAAATCTACCCTCTGAAACCGACGAAGATGGACAACAGAGGCTAGCTCAGGTGGCAATTTTTAAGGAAAAATAAAAGGAAGTGCGTGGAGACCTGGGGAAAAAGCAACACGGAGAAATCTACCCTCTAGAACTGAGAAAGAAGCGCAACAGAGGCTAGCTCAGGTGGCAATCTTTAAGCAAAAAAAATAAGATAAAAAAATACAATGGCGAGGAGACCCGGTCAAAAAGCAACCCTGGAAAAGGTACCCTCTGAAACTGAGGAAGCAGGGCAACAGTGCCTAGCTCAGGTGACAATCTTTAAGCAAAAGAAACACACAAGGGCGTGGGGAGCTGGCGAAAAGGCAACACTGAGAAATCCACCCTCTGAAACGGACGAAGATGGGCAACAGAGGCTAGCTCAGGTGGCAATCTTTAAGCAAAAGAAACACACAAGGGCGTGGAGACCTGGGGAAAAAGCAACACGGAGAAATCCACCCTCTGAAACTGAGGAACATGGGCAAAAGAAGCTAGCTCAGGTTGCAACCTTTAAGCAGAAAAAAAACACAAGGGCGTGCAGACCTGGCAAAAAAGCAACAGTGAGAAATCTACCCTCTGAAACCGACGAAGATGGACAACAGAGGCTAGCTCAGGTGGCAATTTTTAAGGAAAAATAAAAGGAAGTGCGTGGAGACCTGGGGAAAAAGCAACACGGAGAAATCTACCCTCTAGAACTGAGAAAGAAGCGCAACAGAGGCTAGCTCAGGTGGCAATCTTGAAGCAAAAAAAATAAAATAAAAAAATACAATGGCGAGGAGACCCGGTCAAAAAGCAACCCTGAAAAAGGTACCCTCTGAAACTGAGGAAGCAGGGCAACAGTGCATAGCTCAGGTGACAATCTTTAAGCAAAAGAAACACACAAGGGCGTGGGGAGCTGGCGAAAAGGTAACACTGAGAAATCCAACCTCTGAAACGGACGAAGATGGGCAACAGAGGCTAGCTCAGGTGGCAATCTTTAAGCAAAAGAAACACACAAGGGCGTGGAGACCTGAGGAAAAAGCAACACGGAGAAATCCACCCTCTGAAACTGAGGAAGATGGGCAAGAGAGGCTACCTCAGGTGGCAATCCTTAAGCAAAAACAAAGCACAAAGGCGTGGAGCCCTGGGGACAAAGCAACCCTGAAATATCTACCCTCTGAAACTGAGGAACATGGGCAAGAGAGGCTAGCTCAGGTGGCAATCGTTAAGCAAAAACAAAACACAAAGGCGTGGAGACCTGGGGAAAAAGCAACCCTGAAATATCTACCCTCTGAAAGTGAGGAAGATGGGCAAGAGAGGCTGGCTTCAGGTGGCAAACGTTAAGCAAAAGAAACACACAAGGGCGTGGAGACCTGGGGAAACAGCAACACGGAGATATCGACCCTCTGAAACTCAGGAAGATGGGCAAGAGAGGCTAGCTCAGGTGGCAATCGTTAAGCAAAAACAAAACCCAAAGGCGTGGAGACCTGGGGAAAAAGCAACCCTGAAATATCTACCCTCTGAAACTGAGGAAGATGGGCAAGAGAGGCTGGCTTCAGGTGGCAATCTTTAAGCAAAAGAAACACACAAGGGCGTGGGGAGCTGGGGAAAAGGCAACACTGAGAAATCCACCCTCTGAAACGGACGAAGATGGGCAACAGAGGCTAGCTCAGGTGGCAATCGTTAAGCAAAAGAAATAAAATAAAAAAATACAATGGCGAGGAGACCCGGTCAAAAAGCAACCCTGAAAAAGGTACCCTCTGAAACTGAGGAAGCAGGGCAACAGTGCCTAGCTCAGGTGACAATCTTTAAGCAAAAGAAACACACAAGGGCGTGGAGGCCTGGGGAAAAAGGAACACGGAGAAATCCACCCTCTGAAACTGAGGAACATGGGCAAAAGAAGCTAGCTCAGGTTGCAACCTTTAAGCAGAAAAAAAACACAAGGGCGTGCAGACCTGGCAAAAAAGCAACAGTGAGAAATCTACCCTCTGAAACCGACGAAGATGGACAACAGAGGCTAGCTCAGGTGGCAATTTTTAAGGAAAAATAAAAGGAAGTGCGTGGAG
The DNA here is from genome assembly GCF_041296235.1 of Equus asinus. NCBI lineage: Eukaryota > Metazoa > Chordata > Mammalia > Perissodactyla > Equidae > Equus > Equus asinus. Next base: position 2,072,230 of record NW_027224844.1, read on the forward strand.
ACCTGGGGAAAAAGCAACACGGAGAAATCTACCCTCTAGAACTGAGAAAGAAGCGCAACAGAGGCTAGCTCAGGTGGCAATCTTTAAGCAAAAAAAATAAGATAAAAAAATACAATGGCGAGGAGACCCGGTCAAAAAGCAACCCTGAAAAAGGTACCCTCTGAAACTGAGGAAGCAGGGCAACAGTGCCTAGCTCAGGTGACAATCTTTAAGCAAAAGAAACACACAAGGGCGTGGGGAGCTGGCGAAAAGGCAACACTGAGAAATCCACCCTCTGAAACGGACGAAGATGGGCAACAGAGGCTAGCTCAGGTGGCAATCTTTAAGCAAAAGAAACACACAAGGGCGTGGAGACCTGGGGAAAAAGCAACACGGAGAAATCCACCCTCTGAAACTGAGGAAGATGGGCAAGAGAGGCTACCTCAGGTGGCAATCCTTAAGCAAAAACAAAGCACAAAGGCGTGGAGCCCTGGGGACAAAGCAACCCTGAAATATCTACCCTCTGAAACTGAGGAACATGGGCAAGAGAGGCTAGCTCAGGTGGCAATCGTTAAGCAAAAACAAAACACAAAGGCGTGGAGACCTGGGGAAAAAGCAACCCTGAAATATCTACCCTCTGAAACTGAGGAAGATGGGCAAGAGAGGCTGGCTTCAGGTGGCAAACGTTAAGCAAAAGAAACACACAAGGGCGTGGAGACCTGGGGAAACAGCAACACGGAGATATCGACCCTCTGAAACTCAGGAAGATGGGCAAGAGAGGCTAGCTCAGGTGGCAATCGTTAAGCAAAAACAAAACCCAAAGGCGTGGAGACCTGGGGAAAAAGCAACCCTGAAATATCTACCCTCTGAAACTGAGGAAGATGGGCAAGAGAGGCTGGCTTCAGGTGGCAATCTTTAAGCAAAAGAAACACACAAGGGCGTGGGGAGCTGGGGAAAAGGCAACACTGAGAAATCCACCCTCTGAAACGGACGAAGATGGGCAACAGAGGCTAGCTTAGGTGGCAATCGTTAAGCAAAAGAAACACACAAGGGCGTGGAGGCCTGGGGAAAAAGCAACACGGAGAAATCCACCCTCTGAAACTGAGGAACATGGGCAAAAGAAGCTAGCTCAGGTTGCAACCTTTAAGCAGAAAAAAAACACAAGGGCGTGCAGACCTGGCAAAAAAGCAACAGTGAGAAATCTACCCTCTGAAACAGACGAAGATGGACAACAGAGGCTAGCTCAGGTGGCAATTTTTAAGGAAAAATAAAAGGAAGTGCGTGGAGACCTGGGGAAAAAGCAACACGGAGAAATCTACCCTCTAGAACTGAGAAAGAAGCGCAACAGAGGCTAGCTCAGGTGGCAATCTTTAAGCAAAAAAAATAAAATAAAAAAATACAATGGCGAGGAGACCCGGTCAAAAAGCAACCCTGAAAAAGGTACCCTCTGAAACTGAGGAAGCAGGGCAACAGTGCCTAGCTCAGGTGACAATCTTTAAGCAAAAGAAACACACAAGGGCGTGGGGAGCTGGCGAAAAGGCAACACTGAGAAATCCACCCTCTGAAACGGACGAAGATGGGCAACAGAGGCTAGCTCAGGTGGCAATCTTTAAGCAAAAGAAACACACAAGGGCGTGGAGACCTGGGGAAAAAGCAACACGGAGAAATCCACCCTCTGAAACTGAGGAAGATGGGCAAGAGAGGCTACCTCAGGTGGCAATCCTTAAGCAAAAACAAAGCACAAAGGCGTGGAGCCCTGGGGAAAAAGCAACCCTGAAATATGTACCCTCTGAAACTGAGGAACATGGGCAAGAGAGGCTGGCTTCAGGTGGCAATCTTTAAGCAAAAGAAACACACAAGGGCGTGGGGAGCTGGGGAAAAGGCAACACTGAGAAATCCACCCTCTGAAACGGACGAAGATGGGCAACAGAGGCTAGCTCAGGTGGCAATCGTTAAGCAAAAGAAATAAAATAAAAAAATACAATGGCGAGGAGACCCGGTCAAAAAGCAACCCTGAAAAAGGTACCCTCTGAAACTGAGGAAGCAGGGCAACAGTGCCTAGCTCAGGTGACAATCTTTAAGCAAAAGAAACACACAAGGGCGTGGAGACCTGGGGAAAAAGCAACACGGAGAAATCCACCCTCTGAAACTGAGGAAGATGGGCAAGAGAGGCTACCTCAGGTGGCAATCCTTAAGCAAAAACAAAGCACAAAGGCGTGGAGCCCTGGGGACAAAGCAACCCTGAAATATCTACCCTCTGAAACTGAGGAACATGAGCAAGAGAGGCTAGCTCAGGTGGCACTCGTTAAGCAAAAACAAAACCCAAAGGCGTGGAGACCTGGGGAAAAAGCAACCCTGAAATATCTACCCTCTGAAACTGAGGAAGATGGGCAAGAGAGGCTGGCTTCAGGTGGCAAACGTTAAGCAAAAGAAACACACAAGGGCGTGGGGAGCTGGGGAAAAGGCAACACTGAGAAATCCACCCTCTGAAATGGACGAAATGGGCAACAGAGGCTGGCTCAGGTGACAATCGTTAAGCAAAAGAAACACACAAGGGCGTGGAGGCCTGGGGAAAAAGCAACACGGAGAAATCCACCCTCTGAAACTGAGGAACATGGGCAAAAGAAGCTAGCTCAGGTTGCAACCTTTAAGCAGAAAAAAAACACAAGGGCGTGCAGACCTGGCAAAAAAGCAACAGTGAGAAATCTACCCTCTGAAACCGACGAAGATGGACAACAGAGGCTAGCTCAGGTGGCAATTTTTAAGGAAAAATAAAAGGAAGTGCGTGGAGACCTGGGGAAAAAGCAACACGGAGAAATCTACCCTCTAGAACTGAGAAAGAAGCGCAACAGAGGCTAGCTCAGGTGGCAATCTTTAAGCAAAAAAAATAAGATAAAAAAATACAATGGCGAGGAGACCCGGTCAAAAAGCAACCCTGGAAAAGGTACCCTCTGAAACTGAGGAAGCAGGGCAACAGTGCCTAGCTCAGGTGACAATCTTTAAGCAAAAGAAACACACAAGGGCGTGGGGAGCTGGCGAAAAGGCAACACTGAGAAATCCACCCTCTGAAACGGACGAAGATGGGCAACAGAGGCTAGCTCAGGTGGCAATCTTTAAGCAAAAGAAACACACAAGGGCGTGGAGACCTGGGGAAAAAGCAACACGGAGAAATCCACCCTCTGAAACTGAGGAAGATGGGCAAGAGAGGCTACCTCAGGTGGCAATCCTTAAGCAAAAACAAAGCACAAAGGCGTGGAGCCCTGGGGACAAAGCAACCCTGAAATATCTACCCTCTGAAACTGAGGAACATGGGCAAGAGAGGCTAGCTCAGGTGGCAATCGTTAAGCAAAAACAAAACACAAAGGCGTGGAGACCTGGGGAAAAAGCAACCCTGAAATATCTACCCTCTGAAACTGAGGAAGATGGGCAAGAGAGGCTGGCTTCAGGTGGCAAACGTTAAGCAAAAGAAACACACAAGGGCGTGGAGACCTGGGGAAACAGCAACACGGAGATATCGACCCTCTGAAACTCAGGAAGATGGGCAAGAGAGGCTAGCTCAGGTGGCAATCGTTAAGCAAAAACAAAACCCAAAGGCGTGGAGACCTGGGGAAAAAGCAACCCTGAAATATCTACCCTCTGAAACTGAGGAAGATGGGCAAGAGAGGCTGGCTTCAGGTGGCAATCTTTAAGCAAAAGAAACACACAAGGGCGTGGGGAGCTGGGGAAAAGGCAACACTGAGAAATCCACCCTCTGAAACGGACGAAGATGGGCAACAGAGGCTAGCTTAGGTGGCAATCGTTAAGCAAAAGAAACACACAAGGGCGTGGAGGCCTGGGGAAAAAGCAACACGGAGAAATCCACCCTCTGAAACGGACGAAGATGGGCAACAGAGGCTAGCTCAGGTGGCAATCGTTAAGCAAAAGAAATAAAATAAAAAAATACAATGGCGAGGAGACCCGGTCAAAAAGCAACCCTGAAAAAGGTACCCTCTGAAACTGAGGAAGCAGGGCAACAGTGCCTAGCTCAGGTGACAATCTTTAAGCAAAAGAAACACACAAGGGCGTGGAGACCTGGGGAAAAAGCAACACGGAGAAATCCACCCTCTGAAACTGAGGAAGATGGGCAAGAGAGGCTACCTCAGGTGGCAATCCTTAAGCAAAAACAAAGCACAAATGCGTGGAGCCCTGGGGACAAAGCAACCCTGAAATATCTACCCTCTGAAACTGAGGAAGATGGGCAAGAGAGGCTGGCTTCAGGTGGCAAACGTTAAGCAAAAGAAACACACAAGGGCGTGGGGAGCTGGGGAAAAGGCAACACTGAGAAATCCACCCTCTGAAATGGACGAAATGGGCAACAGAGGCTAGCTCAGGTGACAATCGTTAAGCAAAAGAAACACACAAGGGCGTGGAGGCCTGGGGAAAAAGCAACACGGAGAAATCCACCCTCTGAAACTGAGGAACATGGGCAAAAGAAGCTAGCTCAGGTTGCAACCTTTAAGCAGAAAAAAAACACAAGGGCGTGCAGACCTGGCAAAAAAGCAACAGTGAGAAATCTACCCTCTGAAACCGACGAAGATGGACAACAGAGGCTAGCTCAGGTGGCAATTTTTAAGGAAAAATAAAAGGAAGTGCGTGGAGACCTGGGGAAAAAGCAACACGGAGAAATCTACCCTCTAGAACTGAGAAAGAAGCGCAACAGAGGCTAGCTCAGGTGGCAATCTTTAAGCAAAAAAAATAAGATAAAAAAATACAATGGCGAGGAGACCCGGTCAAAAAGCAACCCTGGAAAAGGTACCCTCTGAAACTGAGGAAGCAGGGCAACAGTGCCTAGCTCAGGTGACAATCTTTAAGCAAAAGAAACACACAAGGGCGTGGGGAGCTGGCGAAAAGGCAACACTGAGAAATCCACCCTCTGAAACGGACGAAGATGGGCAACAGAGGCTAGCTCAGGTGGCAATCTTTAAGCAAAAGAAACACACAAGGGCGTGGAGACCTGGGGAAAAAGCAACACGGAGAAATCCACCCTCTGAAACTGAGGAAGATGGGCAAGAGAGGCTACCTCAGGTGGCAATCCTTAAGCAAAAACAAAGCACAAAGGCGTGGAGCCCTGGGGACAAAGCAACCCTGAAATATCTACCCTCTGAAACTGAGGAACATGGGCAAGAGAGGCTAGCTCAGGTGGCAATCGTTAAGCAAAAACAAAACACAAAGGCGTGGAGACCTGGGGAAAAAGCAACCCTGAAATATCTACCCTCTGAAACTGAGGAAGATGGGCAAGAGAGGCTGGCTTCAGGTGGCAAACGTTAAGCAAAAGAAACACACAAGGGCGTGGAGACCTGGGGAAACAGCAACACGGAGATATCGACCCTCTGAAACTCAGGAAGATGGGCAAGAGAGGCTAGCTCAGGTGGCAATCGTTAAGCAAAAACAAAACCCAAAGGCGTGGAGACCTGGGGAAAAAGCAACCCTGAAATATCTACCCTCTGAAACTGAGGAAGATGGGCAAGAGAGGCTGGCTTCAGGTGGCAATCTTTAAGCAAAAGAAACACACAAGGGCGTGGGGAGCTGGGGAAAAGGCAACACTGAGAAATCCACCCTCTGAAACGGACGAAGATGGGCAACAGAGGCTAGCTTAGGTGGCAATCGTTAAGCAAAAGAAACACACAAGGGCGTGGAGGCCTGGGGAAAAAGCAACACGGAGAAATCCACCCTCTGAAACTGAGGAACATGGGCAAAAGAAGCTAGCTCAGGTTGCAACCTTTAAGCAGAAAAAAAACACAAGGGCGTGCAGACCTGGCAAAAAAGCAACAGTGAGAAATCTACCCTCTGAAACCGACGAAGATGGACAACAGAGGCTAGCTCAGGTGGCAATTTTTAAGGAAAAATAAAAGGAAGTGCGTGGAGACCTGGGGAAAAAGCAACACGGAGAAATCTACCCTCTAGAACTGAGAAAGAAGCGCAACAGAGGCTAGCTCAGGTGGCAATCTTTAAGCAAAAAAAATAAGATAAAAAAATACAATGGCGAGGAGACCCGGTCAAAAAGCAACCCTGGAAAAGGTACCCTCTGAAACTGAGGAAGCAGGGCAACAGTGCCTAGCTCAGGTGACAATCTTTAAGCAAAAGAAACACACAAGGGCGTGGGGAGCTGGCGAAAAGGCAACACTGAGAAATCCACCCTCTGAAACGGACGAAGATGGGCAACAGAGGCTAGCTCAGGTGGCAATCTTTAAGCAAAAGAAACACACAAGGGCGTGGAGACCTGGGGAAAAAGCAACACGGAGAAATCCACCCTCTGAAACTGAGGAAGATGGGCAAGAGAGGCTACCTCAGGTGGCAATCCTTAAGCAAAAACAAAGCACAAAGGCGTGGAGCCCTGGGGACAAAGCAACCCTGAAATATCTACCCTCTGAAACTGAGGAACATGGGCAAGAGAGGCTAGCTCAGGTGGCAATCGTTAAGCAAAAACAAAACACAAAGGCGTGGAGACCTGGGGAAAAAGCAACCCTGAAATATCTACCCTCTGAAACTGAGGAAGATGGGCAAGAGAGGCTGGCTTCAGGTGGCAAACGTTAAGCAAAAGAAACACACAAGGGCGTGGAGACCTGGGGAAACAGCAACACGGAGATATCGACCCTCTGAAACTCAGGAAGATGGGCAAGAGAGGCTAGCTCAGGTGGCAATCGTTAAGCAAAAACAAAACCCAAAGGCGTGGAGACCTGGGGAAAAAGCAACCCTGAAATATCTACCCTCTGAAACTGAGGAAGATGGGCAAGAGAGGCTGGCTTCAGGTGGCAATCTTTAAGCAAAAGAAACACACAAGGGCGTGGGGAGCTGGGGAAAAGGCAACACTGAGAAATCCACCCTCTGAAACGGACGAAGATGGGCAACAGAGGCTAGCTTAGGTGGCAATCGTTAAGCAAAAGAAACACACAAGGGCGTGGAGGCCTGGGGAAAAAGCAACACGGAGAAATCCACCCTCTGAAACGGACGAAGATGGGCAACAGAGGCTAGCTCAGGTGGCAATCGTTAAGCAAAAGAAATAAAATAAAAAAATACAATGGCGAGGAGACCCGGTCAAAAAGCAACCCTGAAAAAGGTACCCTCTGAAACTGAGGAAGCAGGGCAACAGTGCCTAGCTCAGGTGACAATCTTTAAGCAAAAGAAACACACAAGGGCGTGGAGACCTGGGGAAAAAGCAACACGGAGAAATCCACCCTCTGAAACTGAGGAAGATGGGCAAGAGAGGCTACCTCAGGTGGCAATCCTTAAGCAAAAACAAAGCACAAAGGCGTGGAGCCCTGGGGACAAAGCAACCCTGAAATATCTACCCTCTGAAACTGAGGAAGATGGGCAAGAGAGGCTGGCTTCAGGTGGCAAACGTTAAGCAAAAGAAACACACAAGGGCGTGGGGAGCTGGGGAAAAGGCAACACTGAGAAATCCACCCTCTGAAATGGACGAAATGGGCAACAGAGGCTAGCTCAGGTGACAATCGTTAAGCAAAAGAAACACACAAGGGCGTGGAGGCCTGGGGAAAAAGCAACACGGAGAAATCCACCCTCTGAAACTGAGGAACATGGGCAAAAGAAGCTAGCTCAGGTTGCAACCTTTAAGCAGAAAAAAAACACAAGGGCGTGCAGACCTGGCAAAAAAGCAACAGTGAGAAATCTACCCTCTGAAACCGACGAAGATGGACAACAGAGGCTAGCTCAGGTGGCAATTTTTAAGGAAAAATAAAAGGAAGTGCGTGGAGACCTGGGGAAAAAGCAACACGGAGAAATCTACCCTCTAGAACTGAGAAAGAAGCGCAACAGAGGCTAGCTCAGGTGGCAATCTTTAAGCAAAAAAAATAAGATAAAAAAATACAATGGCGAGGAGACCCGGTCAAAAAGCAACCCTGGAAAAGGTACCCTCTGAAACTGAGGAAGCAGGGCAACAGTGCCTAGCTCAGGTGACAATCTTTAAGCAAAAGAAACACACAAGGGCGTGGGGAGCTGGCGAAAAGGCAACACTGAGAAATCCACCCTCTGAAACGGACGAAGATGGGCAACAGAGGCTAGCTCAGGTGGCAATCTTTAAGCAAAAGAAACACACAAGGGCGTGGAGACCTGGGGAAAAAGCAACACGGAGAAATCCACCCTCTGAAACTGAGGAAGATGGGCAAGAGAGGCTACCTCAGGTGGCAATCCTTAAGCAAAAACAAAGCACAAAGGCGTGGAGCCCTGGGGACAAAGCAACCCTGAAATATCTACCCTCTGAAACTGAGGAACATGGGCAAGAGAGGCTAGCTCAGGTGGCAATCGTTAAGCAAAAACAAAACACAAAGGCGTGGAGACCTGGGGAAAAAGCAACCCTGAAATATCTACCCTCTGAAACTGAGGAAGATGGGCAAGAGAGGCTGGCTTCAGGTGGCAAACGTTAAGCAAAAGAAACACACAAGGGCGTGGAGACCTGGGGAAACAGCAACACGGAGATATCGACCCTCTGAAACTCAGGAAGATGGGCAAGAGAGGCTAGCTCAGGTGGCAATCGTTAAGCAAAAACAAAACCCAAAGGCGTGGAGACCTGGGGAAAAAGCAACCCTGAAATATCTACCCTCTGAAACTGAGGAAGATGGGCAAGAGAGGCTGGCTTCAGGTGGCAATCTTTAAGCAAAAGAAACACACAAGGGCGTGGGGAGCTGGGGAAAAGGCAACACTGAGAAATCCACCCTCTGAAACGGACGAAGATGGGCAACAGAGGCTAGCTTAGGTGGCAATCGTTAAGCAAAAGAAACACACAAGGGCGTGGAGGCCTGGGGAAAAAGCAACACGGAGAAATCCACCCTCTGAAACGGACGAAGATGGGCAACAGAGGCTAGCTCAGGTGGCAATCGTTAAGCAAAAGAAATAAAATAAAAAAATACAATGGCGAGGAGACCCGGTCAAAAAGCAACCCTGAAAAAGGTACCCTCTGAAACTGAGGAAGCAGGGCAACAGTGCCTAGCTCAGGTGACAATCTTTAAGCAAAAGAAACACACAAGGGCGTGGAGACCTGGGGAAAAAGCAACACGGAGAAATCCACCCTCTGAAACTGAGGAAGATGGGCAAGAGAGGCTACCTCAGGTGGCAATCCTTAAGCAAAAACAAAGCACAAAGGCGTGGAGCCCTGGGGACAAAGCAACCCTGAAATATCTACCCTCTGAAACTGAGGAAGATGGGCAAGAGAGGCTGGCTTCAGGTGGCAAACGTTAAGCAAAAGAAACACACAAGGGCGTGGGGAGCTGAGGAAAAGGCAACACTGAGAAATCCACCCTCTGAAATGGACGAAATGGGCAACAGAGGCTAGCTCAGGTGACAATCGTTAAGCAAAAGAAACACACAAGGGCGTGGAGGCCTGGGGAAAAAGCAACACGGAGAAATCCACCCTCTGAAACTGAGGAACATGGGCAAAAGAAGCTAGCTCAGGTTGCAACCTTTAAGCAGAAAAAAAACACAAGGGCGTGCAGACCTGGCAAAAAAGCAACAGTGAGAAATCTACCCTCTGAAACCGACGAAGATGGACAACAGAGGCTAGCTCAGGTGGCAATTTTTAAGGAAAAATAAAAGGAAGTGCGTGGAGACCTGGGGAAAAAGCAACACGGAGAAATCTACCCTCTAGAACTGAGAAAGAAGCGCAACAGAGGCTAGCTCAGGTGGCAATCTTTAAGCAAAAAAAATAAGATAAAAAAATACAATGGCGAGGAGACCCGGTCAAAAAGCAACCCTGGAAAAGGTACCCTCTGAAACTGAGGAAGCAGGGCAACAGTGCCTAGCTCAGGTGACAATCTTTAAGCAAAAGAAACACACAAGGGCGTGGGGAGCTGGCGAAAAGGCAACACTGAGAAATCCACCCTCTGAAACGGACGAAGATGGGCAACAGAGGCTAGCTCAGGTGGCAATCTTTAAGCAAAAGAAACACACAAGGGCGTGGAGACCTGGGGAAAAAGCAACACGGAGAAATCCACCCTCTGAAACTGAGGAAGATGGGCAAGAGAGGCTACCTCAGGTGGCAATCCTTAAGCAAAAACAAAGCACAAAGGCGTGGAGCCCTGGGGACAAAGCAACCCTGAAATATCTACCCTCTGAAACTGAGGAACATGGGCAAGAGAGGCTAGCTCAGGTGGCAATCGTTAAGCAAAAACAAAACACAAAGGCGTGGAGACCTGGGGAAAAAGCAACCCTGAAATATCTACCCTCTGAAACTGAGGAAGATGGGCAAGAGAGGCTGGCTTCAGGTGGCAAACGTTAAGCAAAAGAAACACACAAGGGCGTGGAGACCTGGGGAAACAGCAACACGGAGATATCGACCCTCTGAAACTCAGGAAGATGGGCAAGAGAGGCTAGCTCAGGTGGCAATCGTTAAGCAAAAACAAAACCCAAAGGCGTGGAGACCTGGGGAAAAAGCAACCCTGAAATATCTACCCTCTGAAACTGAGGAAGATGGGCAAGAGAGGCTGGCTTCAGGTGGCAATCTTTAAGCAAAAGAAACACACAAGGGCGTGGGGAGCTGGGGAAAAGGCAAAACTGAGAAATCCACCCTCTGAAACGGACGAAGATGGGCAACAGAGGCTAGCTTAGGTGGCAATCGTTAAGCAAAAGAAACACACAAGGGCGTGGAGGCCTGGGGAAAAAGCAACACGGAGAAATCCACCCTCTGAAACTGAGGAACATGGGCAAAAGAAGCTAGCTCCGGTTGCAACCTTTAAGCAGAAAAAAAACACAAGGGCGTGCAGACCTGGCAAAAAAGCAACAGTGAGAAATCTACCCTCTGAAACCGACGAAGATGGACAACAGAGGCTAGCTCAGGTGGCAATTTTTAAGGAAAAATAAAAGGAAGTGCGTGGAGACCTGGGGAAAAAGCAACACGGAGAAATCTACCCTCTAGAACTGAGAAAGAAGCGCAACAGAGGCTAGCTCAGGTGGCAATCTTTAAGCAAAAAAAATAAAATAAAAAAATACAATGGCGAGGAGACCCGGTCAAAAAGCAACCCTGAAAAAGGTACCCTCTGAAACTGAGGAAGCAGGGCAACAGTGCCTAGCTCAGGTGACAATCTTTAAGCAAAAGAAACACACAAGGGCGTGGGGAGCTGGGGAAAAGGCAACACTGAGAAATCCACCCTCTGAAACGGACGAAGATGGGCAACAGAGGCTAGCTCAGGTGGCAATCTTTAAGCAAAAGAAACACACAAGGGCGTGGAGACCTGGGGAAAAAGCAACACGGAGAAATCCACCCTCTGAAACTGAGGAAGATGGGCAAGAGAGGCTACCTCAGGTGGCAATCCTTAAGCAAAAACAAAGCACAAAGGCGTGGAGCCCTGGGGACAAAGCAACCCTGAAATATCTACCCCCTTAAACTGAGGAACATGGGCAAGAGAGGCTAGCTCAGGTGGCACTCGTTAAGCAAAAACAAAACACAAAGGCGTGGAGACCTGGGGAAAAAGCAACCCTGAAATATCTACCCTCTGAAACTGAGGAAGATGGGCAAGAGAGGCTGGCTTCAGGTGGCAATCTTTAAGCAAAAGAAACACACAAGGGCGTGGGGAGCTGGCGAAAAGGCAACACTGAGAAATCCACCCTCTGAACCGGACGAAGATGGGCAACAGAGGCTAGCTCAGGTGGCAATCGTTAAGCAAAAGAAACACACAAGGGCGTGGAGGCCTGGGGAAAAAGCAACACGGAGAAATCCACCCTCTGAAACTGAGGAACATGGGCAAAAGAAGCTAGCTCAGGTTGCAACCTTTAAGCAGAAAAAAAACACAAGGGCGTGCAGACCTGGCAAAAAAGCAACAGTGAGAAATCTACCCTCTGAAACCGACGAAGATGGACAACAGAGGCTAGCTCAGGTGGCAATTTTTAAGGAAAAATAAAAGGAAGTGCGTGGAGACCTGGGGAAAAAGCAACACGGAGAAATCTACCCTCTAGAACTGAGAAAGAAGCGCAACAGAGGCTAGCTCAGGTGGCAATCTTTAAGCAAAAAAAATAAGATAAAAAAATACAATGGCGAGGAGACCCGGTCAAAAAGCAACCCTGAAAAAGGTACCCTCTGAAGCTGAGGAAGCAGGGCAACAGTCCCTAGCTCAGGTGACAATCTTTAAGCAAAAGAAACACACAAGGGCGTGGGGAGCTGGCGAAAAGGCAACACTGAGAAATCCACCCTCTGAAACGGACGAAGATGGGCAACAGAGGCTAGCTCAGGTGGCAATCGTTAAGCAAAAGAAACACACAAGGGCGTGGAGGCCTGGGGAAAAAGCAACACGGAGAAATCCACCCTCTGAAACTGAGGAACATGGGCAAAAGAAGCTAGCTCAGGTTGCAACCTTTAAGCAGAAAAAAAACACAAGGGCGTGCAGACCTGGCAAAAAAGCAACAGTGAGAAATCTACCCTCTGAAACCGACGAAGATGGACAACAGAGGCTAGCTCAGGTGGCAATTTTTAAGGAAAAATAAAAGGAAGTGCGTGGAGACCTGGGGAAAAAGCAACACGGAGAAATCTACCCTCTAGAACTGAGAAAGAAGCGCAACAGAGGCTAGCTCAGGTGGCAATCTTGAAGCAAAAAAAATAAAATAAAAAAATACAATTTCGAGGAGACCCGGTCAAAAAGCAACCCTGAAAAAGGTACCCTCTGAAACTGAGGAAGCAGGGCAACAGTGCCTAGCTCAGGTGACAATCTTTAAGCAAAAGAAACACACAAGGGCGTGGGGAGCTGGCGAAAAGGTAACACTGAGAAATCCAACCTCTGAAACGGACGAAGATGGGCAACAGAGGCTAGCTCAGGTGGCAATCTTTAAGCAAAAGAAACACACAAGGGCGTGGAGACCTGAGGAAAAAGCAACACGGAGAAATCCACCCTCTGAAACTGAGGAAGATGGGCAAGAGAGGCTACCTCAGGTGGCAATCCTTAAGCAAAAACAAAGCACAAAGGCGTGGAGCCCTGGGGACAAAGCAACCCTGAAATATCTACCCTCTGAAACTGAGGAACATGGGCAAGAGAGGCTAGCTCAGGTGGCAATCGTTAAGCAAAAACAAAACACAAAGGCGTGGAGACCTGGGGAAAAAGCAACCCTGAAATATCTACCTTCTGAAAGTGAGGAAGATGGGCAAGAGAGGCTGGCTTCAGGTGGCAAACGTTAAGCAAAAGAAACACACAAGGGCGTGGAGACCTGGGGAAACAGCAACACGGAGATATCGACCCTCTGAAACTCAGGAAGATGGGCAAGAGAGGCTAGCTCAGGTGGCAATCGTTAAGCAAAAACAAAACCCAAAGTCGTGGAGACCTGGGGAAAAAGCAACCCTGAAATATCTACCCTCTGAAACTGAGGAAGATGGGCAAGAGAGGCTGGCTTCAGGTGGCAATCTTTAAGCAAAAGAAACACACAAGGGCGTGGGGAGCTGGGGAAAAGGCAACACTGAGAAATCCACCCTCTGAAACGGACGAAGATGGGCAACAGAGGCTAGCTCAGGTGGCAATCGTTAAGCAAAAGAAACACACAAGGGCGTGGAGGCCTGGGGAAAAAGCAACACGGAGAAATCCACCCTCTGAAACTGAGGAACATGGGCAAAAGAAGCTAGCTCAGGTTGCAACCTTTAAGCAGAAAAAAAACACAAGGGCGTGCAGACCTGGCAAAAAAGCAACAGTGAGAAATCTACCCTCTGAAACCGACGAAGATGGACAACAGAGGCTAGCTCAGGTGGCAATTTTTAAGGAAAAATAAAAGGAAGTGCGTGGAGACCTGGGGAAAAAGCAACACGGAGAAATCTACCCTCTAGAACTGAGAAAGAAGCGCAACAGAGGCTAGCTCAGGTGGCAATCTTTAAGCAAAAAAAATAAGATAAAAAAATACAATGGCGAGGAGACCCGGTCAAAAAGCAACCCTGAAAAAGGTACCCTCTGAAGCTGAGGAAGCAGGGCAACAGTCCCTAGCTCAGGTGACAATCTTTAAGCAAAAGAAACACACAAGGGCGTGGGGAGCTGGCGAAAAGGCAACACTGAGAAATCCACCCTCTGAAACGGACGAAGATGGGCAACAGAGGCTAGCTCAGGTGGCAATCGTTAAGCAAAAGAAACACACAAGGGCGTGGAGGCCTGGGGAAAAAGCAACACGGAGAAATCCACCCTCTGAAACTGAGGAACATGGGCAAAAGAAGCCAGCTCAGGTTGCAACCTTTAAGCAGAAAAAAAACACAAGGGCGTGCAGACCTGGCAAAAAAGCAACAGTGAGAAATCTACCCTCTGAAACCGACGAAGATGGACAACAGAGGCTAGCTCAGGTGGCAATTTTTAAGGAAAAATAAAAGGAAGTGCGTGGAGACCTGGGGAAAAAGCAACACGGAGAAATCTACCCTCTAGAACTGAGAAAGAAGCGCAACAGAGGCTAGCTCAGGTGGCAATCTTGAAGCAAAAAAAATAAAATAAAAAAATACAATGGCGAGGAGACCCGGTCAAAAAGCAACCCTGAAAAAGGTACCCTCTGAAACTGAGGAAGCAGGGCAACAGTGCCTAGCTCAGGTGACAATCTTTAAGCAAAAGAAACACACAAGGGCGTGGGGAGCTGGCGAAAAGGTAACACTGAGAAATCCAACCTCTGAAACGGACGAAGATGGGCAACAGAGGCTAGCTCAGGTGGCAATCTTTAAGCAAAAGAAACACACAAGGGCGTGGAGACCTGAGGAAAAAGCAACACGGAGAAATCCACCCTCTGAAACTGAGGAAGATGGGCAAGAGAGGCTACCTCAGGTGGCAATCCTTAAGCAAAAACAAAGCACAAAGGCGTGGAGCCCTGGGGACAAAGCAACCCTGAAATATCTACCCTCTGAAACTGAGGAACATGGGCAAGAGAGGCTAGCTCAGGTGGCAATCGTTAAGCAAAAACAAAACACAAAGGCGTGGAGACCTGGGGAAAAAGCAACCCTGAAATATCTACCTTCTGAAAGTGAGGAAGATGGGCAAGAGAGGCTGGCTTCAGGTGGCAAACGTTAAGCAAAAGAAACACACAAGGGCGTGGAGACCTGGGGAAACAGCAACACGGAGATATCGACCCTCTGAAACTCAGGAAGATGGGCAAGAGAGGCTAGCTCAGGTGGCAATCGTTAAGCAAAAACAAAACCCAAAGTCGTGGAGACCTGGGGAAAAAGCAACCCTGAAATATCTACCCTCTGAAACTGAGGAAGATGGGCAAGAGAGGCTGGCTTCAGGTGGCAATCTTTAAGCAAAAGAAACACACAAGGGCGTGGGGAGCTGGGGAAAAGGCAACACTGAGAAATCCACCCTCTGAAACGGACGAAGATGGGCAACAGAGGCTAGCTCAGGTGGCAATCGTTAAGCAAAAGAAACACTCAAGGGCGTGGAGGCCTGGGGAAAAAGCAACACGGAGAAATCCACCCTCTGAAACTGAGGAACATGGGCAAAAGAAGCTAGCTCAGGTTGCAACCTTTAAGCAGAAAAAAAACACAAGGGCTTGCAGACCTGGCAAAAAAGCAACAGTGAGAAATCTACCCTCTGAAACCGACGAAGATGGACAACAGAGGCTAGCTCAGGTGGCAATTTTTAAGGAAAAATAAAAGGAAGTGCGTGGAGACCTGGGGAAAAAGCAACACGGAGAAATCTACCCTCTAGAACTGAGAAAGAAGCGCAACAGAGGCTAGCTCAGGTGGCAATCTTTAAGCAAAAAAAATAAAATAAAAAAATACAATGGCGAGGAGACCCGGTCAAAAAGCAACCCTGAAAAAGGTACCCTCTGAAACTGAGGAAGCAGGGCAACAGTGCCTAGCTCAGGTGACAATCTTTAAGCAAAAGAAACACACAAGGGCGTGGGGAGCTGGCGAAAAGGCAACACTGAGAAATCCACCCTCTGAAACGGACGAAGATGGGCAACAGAGGCTAGCTCAGGTGGCAATCTTTAAGCAAAAGAAACACACAAGGGCGTGGAGACCTGGGGAAAAAGCAACACGGAGAAATCCACCCTCTGACACTGAGGAAGATGGGCAAGAGAGGCTAGCTCAGGTGGCAATCCTTAAGCAAAAACAAAGCACAAAGGCGTGGAGCCCTGGGGACAAAGCAACCCTGAAATATCTACCCTCTGAAACTGAGGAACATGGGCAAGAGAGGCTAGCTCAGGTGGCAATCGTTAAGCAAAAACAAAACACAAAGGCGTGGAGACCTGGGGAAAAAGCAACCCTGAAATATCTACCCTCTGAAACTGAGGAAGATGGGCAAGAGAGGCTGGCTTCAGGTGGCAAACGTTAAGCAAAAGAAACACACAAGGGCGTGGAGACCTGGGGAAACAGCAACACGGAGATATCGACCCTCTGAAACTCAGGAAGATGGGCAAGAGAGGCTAGCTCAGGTGGCAATCGTTAAGCAAAAACAAAACCCAAAGGCGTGGAGACCTGGGGAAAAAGCAACCCTGAAATATCTACCCTCTGAAACTGAGGAAGATGGGCAAGAGAGGCTGGCTTCAGGTGGCAATCTTTAAGCAAAAGAAACACACAAGGGCGTGGGGAGCTGGGGAAAAGGCAACACTGAGAAATCCACCCTCTGAAACGGACGAAGATGGGCAACAGAGGCTAGCTTAGGTGGCAATCGTTAAGCAAAAGAAACACACAAGGGCGTGGAGGCCTGGGGAAAAAGCAACACGGAGAAATCCACCCTCTGAAACTGAGGAACATGGGCAAAAGAAGCTAGCTCAGGTTGCAACCTTTAAGCAGAAAAAAAACACAAGGGCGTGCAGACCTGGCAAAAAAGCAACAGTGAGAAATCTACCCTCTGAAACCGACGAAGATGGACAACAGAGGCTAGCTCAGGTGGCAATTTTTAAGGAAAAATAAAAGGAAGTGCGTGGAGACCTGGGGAAAAAGCAACACGGAGAAATCTACCCTCTAGAACTGAGAAAGAAGCGCAACAGAGGCTAGCTCAGGTGGCAATCTTTAAGCAAAAAAAATAAAATAAAAAAATACAATGGCGAGGAGACCCGGTCAAAAAGCAACCCTGAAAAAGGTACCCTCTGAAACTGAGGAAGCAGGGCAACAGTGCCTAGCTCAGGTGACAATCTTTAAGCAAAAGAAACACACAAGGGCGTGGGGAGCTGGCGAAAAGGCAACACTGAGAAATCCACCCTCTGAAACGGACGAAGATGGGCAACAGAGGCTAGCTCAGGTGGCAATCGTTAAGCAAAAGAAACACACAAGGGCGTGGAGGCCTGGGGAAAAAGCAACACGGAGAAATCCACCCTCTGAAACTGAGGAAGATGGGCAAGAGAGGCTACCTCAGGTGGCAATCCTTAAGCAAAAACAAAGCACAAAGGCGTGGAGCCCTGGGGACAAAGCAACCCTGAAATATCTACCCTCTGAAACTGAGGAACATGGGCAAGAGAGGCTAGCTCAGGTGGCACTCGTTAAGCAAAAACAAAACACAAAGGCGTGGAGACCTGGGGAAAAAGCAACCCTGAAATATCTACCCTCTGAAACTGAGGAAGATGGGCAAGAGAGGCTGGCTTCAGGTGGCAAACGTTAAGTAAAAGAAACACACAAGGGCGTGGAGACCTGGGGAAACAGCAACACGGAGATATCGACCCTCTGAAACTCAGGAAGATGGGCAAGAGAGGCTAGCTCAGGTGGCAATCGTTAAGCAAAAACAAAACCCAAAGGCGTGGAGACCTGGGGAAAAAGCAACCCTGAAATATCTACCCTCTGAAACTGAGGAAGATGGGCAAGAGAGGCTGGCTTCAGGTGGCAATCTTTAAGCAAAAGAAACACACAAGGGCGTGGGGAGCTGGGGAAAAGGCAACACTGAGAAATCCACCCTCTGAAACGGACGAAGATGGGCAACAGAGGCTAGCTTAGGTGGCAATCGTTAAGCAAAAGAAACACACAAGGGCGTGGAGGCCTGGGGAAAAAGCAACACGGAGAAATCCACCCTCTGAAACTGAGGAACATGGGCAAAAGAAGCTAGCTCAGGTTGCAACCTTTAAGCAGAAAAAAAACACAAGGGCTTGCAGACCTGGCAAAAAAGCAACAGTGAGAAATCTACCCTCTGAAACCGACGAAGATGGACAACAGAGGCTAGCTCAGGTGGCAATATTTAAGGAAAAATAAAAGGAAGTGCGTGGAGACCTGGGGAAAAAGCAACACGGAGAAATCTACCCTCTAGAACTGAGAAAGAAGCGCAACAGAGGCTAGCTCAGGTGGCAATCTTGAAGCAAAAAAAATAAAATAAAAAAAAACAATGGCGAGGAGACCCGGTCAAAAAGCAACCCTGAAAAAGGTACCCTCTGAAACTGAGGAAGCAGGGCAACAGTGCCTAGCTCAGGTGACAATCTTTAAGCAAAAGAAACACACAAGGGCGTGGGGACCTGGCGAAAAGGCAACACTGAGAAATCCACCCTCTGAAACGAACGAAGATGGGCAACAGAGGCTAGCTCAGGTGGCAATCTTTAAGCAAAAAAAATAAGATAAAAAAATACAATGGCGAGGAGACCCGGTCAAAAAGCAACCCTGAAAAAGGTACCCTCTGAAACTGAAGAAGCAGGGCAACAGTGCCTAGCTCAGGTGACAATCTTTAAGCAAAAGAAACACACAAGGGCGTGGGGAGCTGGCGAAAAGGCAACACTGAGAAATCCACCCTCTGAAACGGACGAAGATGGGCAACAGAGGCTAGCTCAGGTGGCAATCGTTAAGCAAAAGAAACACACAAGGGCGTGGAGGCCTGGGGAAAAAGCAACACGGAGAAATCCACCCTCTGAAACTGAGGAAGATGGGCAAGAGAGGCTAGCTCAGGTGGCAATCCTTAAGCAAAAACAAAGCACAAAGGCGTGGAGCCCTGGGGACAAAGCAACCCTGAAATATCTACCCTCTGAAACTGAGGAACATGGGCAAGAGAGGCTAGCTCAGGTGGCACTCGTTAAGCAAAAACAAAACCCAAAGGCGTGGAGACCTGGGGAAAAAGCAACCCTGAAATATCTACCCTCTGAAACTGAGGAAGATGGGCAAGAGAGGCTGGCTTCAGGTGGCAATCTTTAAGCAAAAGAAACACACAAGGGCGTGGGGAGCTGGGGAAAAGGCAACACTGAGAAATCCACCCTCTGAAACGGACGAAGATGGGCAACAGAGGCTAGCTCAGGTGGCAATCGTTAAGCAAAAGAAACACACAAGGGCGTGGAGGCCTGGGGAAAATGCAACACGGAGAAATCCACCCTCTGAAACTGAGGAACATGGGCAAAAGAAGCTAGCTCAGGTTGCAACCTTTAAGCAGAAAAAAAACACAAGGGCTTGCAGACCTGGCAAAAAAGCAACAGTGAGAAATCTACCCTCTGAAACCGACGAAGATGGACAACAGAGGCTAGCTCAGGTGGCAATTTTTAAGGAAAAATAAAAGGAAGTGCGTGGAGACCTGGGGAAAAAGCAACACGGAGAAATCTACCCTCTAGAACTGAGAAAGAAGCGCAACAGAGGCTAGCTCAGGTGGCAATCTTTAAGCAAAAAAAATAAAATAAAAAAATACAATGGCGAGGAGACCCGGTCAAAAAGCAACCCTGAAAAAGGTACCCTCTGAAACTGAGGAAGCAGGGCAACAGTGCCTAGCTCAGGTGACAATCTTTAAGCAAAAGAAACACACAAGGGCGTGGGGAGCTGGCGAAAAGGCAACACTGAGAAATCCACCCTCTGAAACGGACGAAGATGGGCAACAGAGGGTAGCTCAGGTGGCAATCTTTAAGCAAAAGAAACACACAAGGGCGTGGAGACCTGGGGAAAAAGCAACACGGAGAAATCCACCCTCTGAAACTGAGGAAGATGGGCAAGAGAGGCTACCTCAGGTGGCAATCCTTAAGCAAAAACAAAGCACAAAGGCGTGGAGCCCTGGGGACAAAGCAACCCTGAAATATCTACCCTCTTAAACTGAGGAACATGGGCAAGAGAGGCTAGCTCAGGTGGCAATCGTTAAGCAAAAACAAAACCCAAAGGCGTGGAGACCTGGGGAAAAAGCAACCCTGAAATATCTACCCTCTGAAACTGAGGAAGATGGGCAAGAGAGGCTGGCTTCAGGTGGCAAACGTTAAGCAAAAGAAACACACAAGCGCGTGGAGACCTGGGGAAACAGCAACACGGAGATATCGACTCTCTGAAACTCAGGAAGATGGGCAAGAGAGGCTAGCTCAGGTGGCAATCATTAAGCAAAAACAAAACCCAAAGGCTTGGAGACCTGGGGAAAAAGCAACCCTGAAATATCTACCCTCTGAAAGTGAGGAAGATGGGCAAGAGAGGCTGGCTTCAGGTGGCAATCTTTAAGCAAAAGAAACACACAAGGGCGTGGGGAGCTGGGGAAAAGGCAACACTGAGAAATCCACCCTCTGAAACGGACGAAGATGGGCAACAGAGGCTAGCTCAGGTGGCAATCGTTAAGCAAAAGAAACACACAAGGGCGTGGAGGCCTGGGGAAAAAGCAACACGGAGAAATCCACCCTCTGAAACTGAGGAACATGGGCAAAAGAAGCTAGCTCAGGTTGCAACCTTTAAGCAGAAAAAAAACACAAGGGCGTGCAGACCTGGCAAAAAAGCAACAGTGAGAAATCTACCCTCTGAAACCGACGAAGATGGACAACAGAGGCTAGCTCAGGTGGCAATTTTTAAGGAAAAATAAAAGGAAGTGCGTGGAGACCTGGGGAAAAAGCAACACGGAGAAATCTACCCTCTAGAACTGAGAAAGAAGCGCAACAGAGGCTAGCTCAGGTGGCAATCTTGAAGCAAAAAAAATAAAATAAAAAAATACAATGGCGAGGAGACCCGGTCAAAAAGCAACCCTGAAAAAGGTACCCTCTGAAACTGAGGAAGCAGGGCAACAGTGCCTAGCTCAGGTGACAATCTTTAAGCAAAAGAAACACACAAGGGCGTGGGGAGCTGGCGAAAAGGCAACACTGAGAAATCCACCCTCTGAAACGAACGAAGATGGGCAACAGAGGCTAGCTCAGGTGGCAATCTTTAAGCAAAAAAAATAAGATAAAAAAATACAATGGCGAGGAGACCCGGTCAAAAAGCAACCCTGAAAAAGGTACCCTCTGAAACTGAAGAAGCAGGGCAACAGTGCCTACCTCAGGTGACAATCTTTAAGCAAAAGAAACACACAAGGGCGTGGGGAGCTGGCGAAAAGGCAACACTGAGAAATCCACCCTCTGAAACGGACGAAGATGGGCAACAGAGGCTAGCTCAGGTGGCAATCTTTAAGCAAAAGAAACACACAAGGGCGTGGAGACCTGGGGAAAAAGCAACACGGAGAAATCCACCCTCTGAAACTGAGGAAGATGGGCAAGAGAGGCTACCTCAGGTGGCAATCCTTAAGCAAAAACAAAGCACAAAGGCGTGGAGCCCTGGGGACAAAGCAACCCTGAAATATCTACCCTCTGAAACTGAGGAAGATGGGCAAGAGAGGCTGGCTTCAGGTGGCAATCTTTAAGCAAAAGAAACACACAAGGGCGTGGGGAGCTGGGGAAAAGGCAACACTGAGAAATCCACCCTCTGAAACGGACGAAGATGGGCAACAGAGGCTAGCTCAGGTGGCAATCGTTAAGCAAAAGAAACACACAAGGGCGTGGAGGCCTGGGGAAAAAGCAACACGGAGAAATCCACCCTCTGAAACTGAGGAACATGGGCAAAAGAAGCTAGCTCAGGTTGCAACCTTTAAGCAGAAAAAAAACACAAGGGCGTGCAGACCTGGCAAAAAAGCAACAGTGAGAAATCTACCCTCTGAAACCGACGAAGATGGACAACAGAGGCTAGCTCAGGTGGCAATTTTTAAGGAAAAATAAAAGGAAGTGCGTGGAGACCTGGGGAAAAAGCAACACGGAGAAATCTACCCTCTAGAACTGAGAAAGAAGCGCAACAGAGGCTAGCTCAGGTGGCAATCTTGAAGCAAAAAAAATAAAATAAAAAAATACAATGGCGAGGAGACCCGGTCAAAAAGCAACCCTGAAAAAGGTACCCTCTGAAACTGAGGAAGCAGGGCAACAGTGCCTAGCTCAGGTGACAATCTTTAAGCAAAAGAAACACACAAGGGCGTGGGGAGCTGGCGAAAAGGCAACACTGAGAAATCCACCCTCTGAAACGGACGAAGATGGGCAACAGAGGCTAGCTCAGGTGGCAATCTTTAAGCAAAAGAAACACACAAGGGCGTGGAGACCTGGGGAAAAAGCAACACGGAGAAATCCACCCTCTGAAACTGAGGAAGATGGGCAAGAGAGGCTAGCTCAGGTGGCAATCCTTAAGCAAAAACAAAGCACAAAGGCGTGGAGCCCTGGGGACAAAGCAACCCTGAAATATCTACCCTCTGAAACTGAGGAACATGGGCAAGAGAGGCTAGCTCAGGTGGCACTCGTTAAGCAAAAACAAAACCCAAAGGCGTGGAGACCTGGGGAAAAAGCAACCCTGAAATATCTACCCTCTGAAACTGAGGAAGATGGGCAAGAGAGGCTGGCTTCAGGTGGCAATCTTTAAGCAAAAGAAACACACAAGGGCGTGGGGAGCTGGGGAAAAGGCAACACTGAGAAATCCACCCTCTGAAACGGACGAAGATGGGCAACAGAGGCTAGCTCAGGTGGCAATCGTTAAGCAAAAGAAACACACAAGGGCGTGGAGGCCTGGGGAAAATGCAACACGGAGAAATCCACCCTCTGAAACTGAGGAACATGGGCAAAAGAAGCTAGCTCAGGTTGCAACCTTTAAGCAGAAAAAAAACACAAGGGCTTGCAGACCTGGCAAAAAAGCAACAGTGAGAAATCTACCCTCTGAAACCGACGAAGATGGACAACAGAGGCTAGCTCAGGTGGCAATTTTTAAGGAAAAATAAAAGGAAGTGCGTGGAGACCTGGGGAAAAAGCAACACGGAGAAATCTACCCTCTAGAACTGAGAAAGAAGCGCAACAGAGGCTAGCTCAGGTGGCAATCTTTAAGCAAAAAAAATAAAATAAAAAAATACAATGGCGAGGAGACCCGGTCAAAAAGCAACCCTGAAAAAGGTACCCTCTGAAACTGAGGAAGCAGGGCAACAGTGCCTAGCTCAGGTGACAATCTTTAAGCAAAAGAAACACACAAGGGCGTGGGGAGCTGGCGAAAAGGCAACACTGAGAAATCCACCCTCTGAAACGGACGAAGATGGGCAACAGAGGGTAGCTCAGGTGGCAATCTTTAAGCAAAAGAAACACACAAGGGCGTGGAGACCTGGGGAAAAAGCAACACGGAGAAATCCACCCTCTGAAACTGAGGAAGATGGGCAAGAGAGGCTACCTCAGGTGGCAATCCTTAAGCAAAAACAAAGCACAAAGGCGTGGAGCCCTGGGGACAAAGCAACCCTGAAATATCTACCCTCTTAAACTGAGGAACATGGGCAAGAGAGGCTAGCTCAGGTGGCAATCGTTAAGCAAAAACAAAACCCAAAGGCGTGGAGACCTGGGGAAAAAGCAACCCTGAAATATCTACCCTCTGAAACTGAGGAAGATGGGCAAGAGAGGCTGGCTTCAGGTGGCAAACGTTAAGCAAAAGAAACACACAAGCGCGTGGAGACCTGGGGAAACAGCAACACGGAGATATCGACTCTCTGAAACTCAGGAAGATGGGCAAGAGAGGCTAGCTCAGGTGGCAATCATTAAGCAAAAACAAAACCCAAAGGCTTGGAGACCTGGGGAAAAAGCAACCCTGAAATATCTACCCTCTGAAAGTGAGGAAGATGGGCAAGAGAGGCTGGCTTCAGGTGGCAATCTTTAAGCAAAAGAAACACACAAGGGCGTGGGGAGCTGGGGAAAAGGCAACACTGAGAAATCCACCCTCTGAAACGGACGAAGATGGGCAACAGAGGCTAGCTCAGGTGGCAATCGTTAAGCAAAAGAAACACACAAGGGCGTGGAGGCCTGGGGAAAAAGCAACACGGAGAAATCCACCCTCTGAAACTGAGGAACATGGGCAAAAGAAGCTAGCTCAGGTTGCAACCTTTAAGCAGAAAAAAAACACAAGGGCGTGCAGACCTGGCAAAAAAGCAACAGTGAGAAATCTACCCTCTGAAACCGACGAAGATGGACAACAGAGGCTAGCTCAGGTGGCAATTTTTAAGGAAAAATAAAAGGAAGTGCGTGGAGACCTGGGGAAAAAGCAACACGGAGAAATCTACCCTCTAGAACTGAGAAAGAAGCGCAACAGAGGCTAGCTCAGGTGGCAATCTTGAAGCAAAAAAAATAAAATAAAAAAATACAATGGCGAGGAGACCCGGTCAAAAAGCAACCCTGAAAAAGGTACCCTCTGAAACTGAGGAAGCAGGGCAACAGTGCCTAGCTCAGGTGACAATCTTTAAGCAAAAGAAACACACAAGGGCGTGGGGAGCTGGCGAAAAGGCAACACTGAGAAATCCACCCTCTGAAACGAACGAAGATGGGCAACAGAGGCTAGCTCAGGTGGCAATCTTTAAGCAAAAAAAATAAGATAAAAAAATACAATGGCGAGGAGACCCGGTCAAAAAGCAACCCTGAAAAAGGTACCCTCTGAAACTGAAGAAGCAGGGCAACAGTGCCTACCTCAGGTGACAATCTTTAAGCAAAAGAAACACACAAGGGCGTGGGGAGCTGGCGAAAAGGCAACACTGAGAAATCCACCCTCTGAAACGGACGAAGATGGGCAACAGAGGCTAGCTCAGGTGGCAATCTTTAAGCAAAAGAAACACACAAGGGCGTGGAGACCTGGGGAAAAAGCAACACGGAGAAATCCACCCTCTGAAACTGAGGAAGATGGGCAAGAGAGGCTACCTCAGGTGGCAATCCTTAAGCAAAAACAAAGCACAAAGGCGTGGAGCCCTGGGGACAAAGCAACCCTGAAATATCTACCCTCTGAAACTGAGGAAGATGGGCAAGAGAGGCTGGCTTCAGGTGGCAATCTTTAAGCAAAAGAAACACACAAGGGCGTGGGGAGCTGGGGAAAAGGCAACACTGAGAAATCCACCCTCTGAAACGGACGAAGATGGGCAACAGAGGCTAGCTCAGGTGGCAATCGTTAAGCAAAAGAAACACACAAGGGCGTGGAGGCCTGGGGAAAAAGCAACACGGAGAAATCCACCCTCTGAAACTGAGGAACATGGGCAAAAGAAGCTAGCTCAGGTTGCAACCTTTAAGCAGAAAAAAAACACAAGGGCGTGCAGACCTGGCAAAAAAGCAACAGTGAGAAATCTACCCTCTGAAACCGACGAAGATGGACAACAGAGGCTAGCTCAGGTGGCAATTTTTAAGGAAAAATAAAAGGAAGTGCGTGGAGACCTGGGGAAAAAGCAACACGGAGAAATCTACCCTCTAGAACTGAGAAAGAAGCGCAACAGAGGCTAGCTCAGGTGGCAATCTTGAAGCAAAAAAAATAAAATAAAAAAATACAATGGCGAGGAGACCCGGTCAAAAAGCAACCCTGAAAAAGGTACCCTCTGAAACTGAGGAAGCAGGGCAACAGTGCCTAGCTCAGGTGACAATCTTTAAGCAAAAGAAACACACAAGGGCGTGGGGAGCTGGCGAAAAGGCAACACTGAGAAATCCACCCTCTGAAACGGACGAAGATGGGCAACAGAGGCTAGCTCAGGTGGCAATCTTTAAGCAAAAGAAACACACAAGGGCGTGGAGACCTGGGGAAAAAGCAACACGGAGAAATCCACCCTCTGAAACTGAGGAAGATGGGCAAGAGAGGCTAGCTCAGGTGGCAATCCTTAAGCAAAAACAAAGCACAAAGGCGTGGAGCCCTGGGGACAAAGCAACCCTGAAATATCTACCCTCTGAAACTGAGGAACATGGGCAAGAGAGGCTAGCTCAGGTGGCACTCGTTAAGCAAAAACAAAACCCAAAGGCGTGGAGACCTGGGGAAAAAGCAACCCTGAAATATCTACCCTCTGAAACTGAGGAAGATGGGCAAGAGAGGCTGGCTTCAGGTGGCAATCTTTAAGCAAAAGAAACACACAAGGGCGTGGGGAGCTGGGGAAAAGGCAACACTGAGAAATCCACCCTCTGAAACGGACGAAGATGGGCAACAGAGGCTAGCTCAGGTGGCAATCGTTAAGCAAAAGAAACACACAAGGGCGTGGAGGCCTGGGGAAAATGCAACACGGAGAAATCCACCCTCTGAAACTGAGGAACATGGGCAAAAGAAGCTAGCTCAGGTTGCAACCTTTAAGCAGAAAAAAAACACAAGGGCTTGCAGACCTGGCAAAAAAGCAACAGTGAGAAATCTACCCTCTGAAACCGACGAAGATGGACAACAGAGGCTAGCTCAGGTGGCAATTTTTAAGGAAAAATAAAAGGAAGTGCGTGGAGACCTGGGGAAAAAGCAACACGGAGAAATCTACCCTCTAGAACTGAGAAAGAAGCGCAACAGAGGCTAGCTCAGGTGGCAATCTTTAAGCAAAAAAAATAAAATAAAAAAATACAATGGCGAGGAGACCCGGTCAAAAAGCAACCCTGAAAAAGGTACCCTCTGAAACTGAGGAAGCAGGGCAACAGTGCCTAGCTCAGGTGACAATCTTTAAGCAAAAGAAACACACAAGGGCGTGGGGAGCTGGCGAAAAGGCAACACTGAGAAATCCACCCTCTGAAACGGACGAAGATGGGCAACAGAGGGTAGCTCAGGTGGCAATCTTTAAGCAAAAGAAACACACAAGGGCGTGGAGACCTGGGGAAAAAGCAACACGGAGAAATCCACCCTCTGAAACTGAGGAAGATGGGCAAGAGAGGCTACCTCAGGTGGCAATCCTTAAGCAAAAACAAAGCACAAAGGCGTGGAGCCCTGGGGACAAAGCAACCCTGAAATATCTACCCTCTTAAACTGAGGAACATGGGCAAGAGAGGCTAGCTCAGGTGGCAATCGTTAAGCAAAAACAAAACCCAAAGGCGTGGAGACCTGGGGAAAAAGCAACCCTGAAATATCTACCCTCTGAAACTGAGGAAGATGGGCAAGAGAGGCTGGCTTCAGGTGGCAAACGTTAAGCAAAAGAAACACACAAGCGCGTGGAGACCTGGGGAAACAGCAACACGGAGATATCGACTCTCTGAAACTCAGGAAGATGGGCAAGAGAGGCTAGCTCAGGTGGCAATCATTAAGCAAAAACAAAACCCAAAGGCTTGGAGACCTGGGGAAAAAGCAACCCTGAAATATCTACCCTCTGAAAGTGAGGAAGATGGGCAAGAGAGGCTGGCTTCAGGTGGCAATCTTTAAGCAAAAGAAACACACAAGGGCGTGGGGAGCTGGGGAAAAGGCAACACTGAGAAATCCACCCTCTGAAACGGACGAAGATGGGCAACAGAGGCTAGCTCAGGTGGCAATCGTTAAGCAAAAGAAACACACAAGGGCGTGGAGGCCTGGGGAAAAAGCAACACGGAGAAATCCACCCTCTGAAACTGAGGAACATGGGCAAAAGAAGCTAGCTCAGGTTGCAACCTTTAAGCAGAAAAAAAACACAAGGGCGTGCAGACCTGGCAAAAAAGCAACAGTGAGAAATCTACCCTCTGAAACCGACGAAGATGGACAACAGAGGCTAGCTCAGGTGGCAATTTTTAAGGAAAAATAAAAGGAAGTGCGTGGAGACCTGGGGAAAAAGCAACACGGAGAAATCTACCCTCTAGAACTGAGAAAGAAGCGCAACAGAGGCTAGCTCAGGTGGCAATCTTGAAGCAAAAAAAATAAAATAAAAAAATACAATGGCGAGGAGACCCGGTCAAAAAGCAACCCTGAAAAAGGTACCCTCTGAAACTGAGGAAGCAGGGCAACAGTGCATAGCTCAGGTGACAATCTTTAAGCAAAAGAAACACACAAGGGCGTGGGGAGCTGGCGAAAAGGTAACACTGAGAAATCCAACCTCTGAAACGGACGAAGATGGGCAACAGAGGCTAGCTCAGGTGGCAATCTTTAAGCAAAAGAAACACACAAGGGCGTGGAGACCTGAGGAAAAAGCAACACGGAGAAATCCACCCTCTGAAACTGAGGAAGATGGGCAAGAGAGGCTACCTCAGGTGGCAATCCTTAAGCAAAAACAAAGCACAAAGGCGTGGAGCCCTGGGGACAAAGCAACCCTGAAATATCTACCCTCTGAAACTGAGGAACATGGGCAAGAGAGGCTAGCTCAGGTGGCAATCGTTAAGCAAAAACAAAACACAAAGGCGTGGAGACCTGGGGAAAAAGCAACCCTGAAATATCTACCCTCTGAAAGTGAGGAAGATGGGCAAGAGAGGCTGGCTTCAGGTGGCAAACGTTAAGCAAAAGAAACACACAAGGGCGTGGAGACCTGGGGAAACAGCAACACGGAGATATCGACCCTCTGAAACTCAGGAAGATGGGCAAGAGAGGCTAGCTCAGGTGGCAATCGTTAAGCAAAAACAAAACCCAAAGGCGTGGAGACCTGGGGAAAAAGCAACCCTGAAATATCTACCCTCTGAAACTGAGGAAGATGGGCAAGAGAGGCTGGCTTCAGGTGGCAATCTTTAAGCAAAAGAAACACACAAGGGCGTGGGGAGCTGGGGAAAAGGCAACACTGAGAAATCCACCCTCTGAAACGGACGAAGATGGGCAACAGAGGCTAGCTCAGGTGGCAATCGTTAAGCAAAAGAAACACACAAGGGCGTGGAGGCCTGGGGAAAAAGCAACACGGAGAAATCCACCCTCTGAAACTGAGGAACATGGGCAAAAGAAGCTAGCTCAGGTTGCAACCTTTAAGCAGAAAAAAAACACAAGGGCTTGCAGACCTGGCAAAAAAGCAACAGTGAGAAATCTACCCTCTGAAACCGACGAAGATGGACAACAGAGGCTAGCTCAGGTGGCAATTTTTAAGGAAAAATAAAAGGAAGTGCGTGGAGACCTGGGGAAAAAGCAACACGGAGAAATCTACCCTCTAGAACTGAGAAAGAAGCGCAACAGAGGCTAGCTCAGGTGGCAATCTTTAAGCAAAAAAAATAAAATAAAAAAATACAATGGCGAGGAGACCCGGTCAAAAAGCAACCCTGAAAAAGGTACCCTCTGAAACTGAGGAAGCAGGGCAACAGTGCCTAGCTCAGGTGACAATCTTTAAGCAAAAGAAACACACAAGGGCGTGGGGAGCTGGCGAAAAGGCAACACTGAGAAATCCACCCTCTGAAACGGACGAAGATGGGCAACAGAGGCTAGCTCAGGTGGCAATCTTTAAGCAAAAGAAACACACAAGGGCGTGGAGACCTGGGGAAAAAGCAACACGGAGAAATCCACCCTCTGAAACTGAGGAAGATGGGCAAGAGAGGCTAGCTCAGGTGGCAATCCTTAAGCAAAAACAAAGCACAAAGGCGTGGAGCCCTGGGGACAAAGCAACCCTGAAATATCTACCCTCTGAAACTGAGGAACATGGGCAAGAGAGGCTAGCTCAGGTGGCAATCGTTAAGCAAAAACAAAACACAAAGGCGTGGAGACCTGGGGAAAAAGCAACCCTGAAATATCTACCCTCTGAAACTGAGGAAGATGGGCAAGAGAGGCTGGCTTCAGGTGGCAAACGTTAAGCAAAAGAAACACACAAGGGCGTGGAGACCTGGGGAAACAGCAACACGGAGATATCGACCCTCTGAAACTCAGGAAGATGGGCAAGAGAGGCTAGCTCAGGTGGCAATCGTTAAGCAAAAACAAAACCCAAAGGCGTGGAGACCTGGGGAAAAAGCAACCCTGAAATATCTACCCTCTGAAACTGAGGAAGATGGGCAAGAGAGGCTGGCTTCAGGTGGCAATCTTTAAGCAAAAGAAACACACAAGGGCGTGGGGAGCTGGGGAAAAGGCAACACTGAGAAATCCACCCTCTGAAACGGACGAAGATGGGCAACAGAGGCTAGCTTAGGTGGCAATCGTTAAGCAAAAGAAACACACAAGGGCGTGGAGGCCTGGGGAAAAAGCAACACGGAGAAATCCACCCTCTGAAACTGAGGAACATGGGCAAAAGAAGCTAGCTCAGGTTGCAACCTTTAAGCAGAAAAAAAACACAAGGGCGTGCAGACCTGGCAAAAAAGCAACAGTGAGAAATCTACCCTCTGAAACCGACGAAGATGGACAACAGAGGCTAGCTCAGGTGGCAATTTTTAAGGAAAAATAAAAGGAAGTGCGTGGAGACCTGGGGAAAAAGCAACACGGAGAAATCTACCCTCTAGAACTGAGAAAGAAGCGCAACAGAGGCTAGCTCAGGTGGCAATCTTTAAGCAAAAAAAATAAAATAAAAAAATACAATGGCGAGGAGACCCGGTCAAAAAGCAACCCTGAAAAAGGTACCCTCTGAAACTGAGGAAGCAGGGCAACAGTGCCTAGCTCAGGTGACAATCTTTAAGCAAAAGAAACACACAAGGGCGTGGGGAGCTGGCGAAAAGGCAACACTGAGAAATCCACCCTCTGAAACGGACGAAGATGGGCAACAGAGGCTAGCTCAGGTGGCAATCGTTAAGCCAAAGAAACACACAAGGGTGTGGAGACCTGGGGAAAAAGCAACACGGAGAAATCCACCCTCTGAAACTGAGGAACATGGGCAAAAGAAGCTAGCTCAGGTTGCAGCCTTCAAGCAGAAAAAAAAAAGACGCAAGGGCGTGGAGAGCTGGCGAAAAAGCAACACTGAGAAATCTACCCTCTGAAACCGAAGAAGATGGGCAACAGAGGCTAGCTCAGGTGGCAATCTTTAAGCAAAAAAAAAAAAATAAAAAAATACAATGGCGAGGAGACCCGGTCAAAAAGCAACCCTGAAAAAGGTACCCTCTGAAACTGAGGAAGCAGCGCAACAGTGCCTAGCTCAGGTGACAATCTTTAAGCAAAAAAAAAAAACAAAAAACAAAAAACAAAAAACAAAACCCACAATGGAGTGGAGACCCGGGGGAAATCAACACTGAAAAATACAAAAAGAATGGAAGACCAATAGACAGAGCAGGCACTTTCACCTGGGGTGGAGGAGGTACGCATGGATGACCGATAAGCGCATGAAAAGATGTGAGCTGTTCCCTGGAAAAGCAAGTGAGAAAATTAGAGGGAGACATTGTGGGGACACATGGGTGAGACTGCCTTCTTCCAAATACCGGAACAGGATCAAACTGCTAGTCAGGTCGCGGAGAAGCCAAGTCAGTCACTCACGCCTCACTGGTGGTGAAGGGAAACGGTATGGCCTCTGTGAAAAAGGGCGTGGCGGGTTCCAAAACTGACACGCCGCGGAAACAACCACCGAAAGTGGCAACCTACATAAGCCTTTGGTGTATCTTGCCTCCTAAGAGCGTCTGTATGTAGCTGGAGCCTTGGGTCGTTAAGGCTTCCACAGTGATCTGTGGTGGGTGGGTGGGGGGGGGGCCTTGGGCCTTGGGGGTCTCCGCTGGACCTCCAGGAAGTCAGCTTTTGTGGAGTCCCGTGAGTCCTTCCAGGGAGGGAGGCATCCAACCCGAGGGTGGTCTGGAGGGCACCACTCCCACCACTCCCGGGGGCTGGGGCGGGGGGCGGGGTGGGGGCTGCGGCCACGTTCCTGTTCATTCACACAGAATCCGGGGCATGAATGTTCTTAGCAGCTCTGTTCCACACAGCCCCACACTGGAAACCACACAGACGTCCTGCGAGTCCCATCCCTTGCTCATGTCGCCGGGGCTCCGGAGGAGGGCCACTCTGTAAAAGCGGCCGCCAGATGGCGCCCAACGACCGGCGCGGAGGGGTCAGCGGGAGGGAACCGGGTCACCAGCCAGCGAGAGTGCACAGCCTGAGCCCACCGCCGGGTCAGGTCTCTCTCTGTCTCTGTCTCTGTCTCTGTCTCTCTCTGTCTCTGTCTCTGTCTCTGTCTCTCTCTGTCTCTCTCTCTCTCTCTTTCTCTCTGGGCCCGCTTGGGGCGGGCGGGAGGTCACCACGTGAGGCCCCAGGGTGTCCACCTCGGAGCTCCCAGGCAGCACAGGGCAACCCTGGGTGCAGAAGGAGGTGTTGGAAAATCGGCGGGGAGGGGGGTGGGGTGGGTGGGCTTGCCAGGAAGGGGACAGACTCCCCACGTGACTTCTGGGCCGGGCCGGGCGCGGGGCTGCCGGCTGGCTGACGCGGACAGGTGGAAAAGTCCCCGGAGATGCCACGGGGCAGGCCGGGGCTGCCGGCCCCCGCTTCCCGGAGCGGCCCGAGCACTTCCCGGGCTCCCGGGAGGACTTAGAAAATTACGGCGGGGTGGGGGGTGGGGGTCGCTGTCAAACCGAAACCATGCACGTCATCAGAGAAGGACCGTGACGACGGAGGAATTGTCCGCAGTCTGTCAGGAATTGTGTGCAGCCTGTCACTTCCGGCCCAGAGGGTCTCTCTAAGGCAGACGGACAGACAGAGCCCACAAGTCGTAGAGGAAAGGACCGAGCCGCTTGGCCGCGGAAAAGTTTACAACACAAAACAGGTCTCCCTCCGCACGGGGCCACAGCAAAGCCCAAAGACGACACACGGGGGGGAGCATGGGTGCAGATGCACGTGTGGTGATAAGAATATGGATTTCAGCAGGGCTTCCCGTCCTCATCAACAAGCAGAAGCACCCAAATGGTGGGGGTTGGGGGGCAGAGACCTCACAGCCATTCCCTCCACAAATCGAGTTCCCCGGGACATCCTCACAGCGCCGTGCTGTGAGTGTGTGTGGGTGTTTAAAATGGAGTAAATGTGGACGTGGAACTGCTCCGTGAAACCAAAATAACAACAGTCGTAGATCTTCTTTGGTCATTTAGAAAATTCTTTTTTTTTTTTTTCCCCCAGCGGTGCACGTATTTCCCTTCCAAAAAAGAAGAACGGGAAAGGAGATGTTAAAGGCAAGCAGAGAGAGGAAAACTGTTGCAAAACAAAAGCTGAGCTCCCGTCCGAGGGAGGCCTCCTCCATTGGAGGCCTAGGAAATCATTCTGACAAAATGGAGGATCTCTGTCTTTGGTGTCGATTCCCTCAGAGGTCAAGAGAAACCTTTTCCAATGTCTTTATCAGGAGGAGACTAGAAGTTAGAGAAAAGTATCCTTTCGGGAGTGAGAAAAACAAATTCTGATTTTGCATCAGCTTCCCTCCGATCTTGAAACTCATTGACTTGATTCCATTCTGTCGACGGAAATAATCCGGAACCAATCTATCCGTGAAAATCGGGGTGCGTTTATTCTGAGCTGAAATGTGAGGACTGTGGCCCGGGGCCTTTCTTCCCGAAGGAAGAGAGGGTGCCCGGGAAGTGGGGTGTACAGAGTGCTTCTAGACCACCAGAGAGGACGTTTCACATAGGATCGAAAGGTCCCTTGGATGATAGTCGCGAGACTGCTCTGTCGGCACAGCGATCGACAGACACTGCTGGGTGGCAGGTCTGTTGTCTGGGCCTGGGTGGTCACAGGGGAGCCGGATGGTCAAAGGTGAGCGCAACCATCCGCTCCTAGCCTAAGGAAAGATGCCTCTCCTTAAGGAAAGGCCCGAGCACGGGGAAGCTGCTCCTTTCCCTTAAGGGCATTGGTTCTTGCCGTAGGAAATGTGTAAAGCGGATCTACGATGCGATGCGTGCTCGACGGCCACGTCAGGCCCTTTTCGAAAAACACTGTCAGGCCGAATTAGGCCGACACCCAATGGCTTCCTCATAGACTCCCATAGATCCTATCGCTCGCCATTTCTATCTGTCCACTCGTTCCAATTTTAGGCCACTTGACCACGAACAGGCCTTTTTCTCAGATTATTTTCCCCGTGAAACTTTGATCACCTTTTCACAGACAAAACGATCTTTACTTTTTAGGCC
Source organism: Equus asinus (assembly GCF_041296235.1). Taxonomy (NCBI): domain Eukaryota; kingdom Metazoa; phylum Chordata; class Mammalia; order Perissodactyla; family Equidae; genus Equus; species Equus asinus. Next base: position 2,105,956 of record NW_027224844.1, read on the forward strand.
CTCTTGCCTGAAGGCAGCCATCTCACTTTCCTTGAACACAAAGATGTTTCCCATATTCACTTTTAGTGGCTTTTTGTTTTGTTTTGTTTTGTTTTGAGGACGATGAGCCCTGAGCTAACTGCTGCCAATCCTCCTCTTTTTGCCGAGGAAGGCTGGCCCTGAGCTCACCTCCGTGCCCATCTTCCTCTATTTCATATGTGGGACGCCTACCACCACGTGGCTCGCCCAGCGGTGCCACGTCCACCCCCGGGATCCGAACTGGCGAACCCCGGGCCGGCGAAGCGGAACAGGCACACTTAACCAGCGCGCCACCGGGCCGGCCTAGTGGCTTTCATCGCATTTGTTAAGTAGATTTTTTAACCCTCACGAACCTTAATTTTGGTGAAAACTAAGAAGCCAGCAATTAGGAACTGTCCTTCCCATGAGCATTCCGTCGCTTGGCCAATGTCTAAACACTTGGCCACTTTTAGAAACATGGGATTTCATAGGTTTATCTTTTCCTTCGCTTTATTTGATTTCATCTCACTTTAGTTTTTGGGTGAGGAAGATCGGCCCTCACAGAGCTAACGCCTGTTGCCAATCTTCCGTTTTTGTTTTTTTTTCCCCCCCTCCCGATTTTTCTCCCCCAATCCCCCCCATGACATAGTTGTCTATCTTAGTTGAGGGCCCTTCCAGTTGTGGCATGTGGGACGCCGCCTCCACACGGCCCGACGAGCGGTGCCGTGTCCGTGCCGTGCCCGGGATCTGAACCGGCAAAACCCTGGGCCGCCGAAGGGGAGCTTGTGAACTTAACCACTCGGCCACGGGGCCGCCCCCGTCCGTGGACTTTTTTATCACCTGATTTCACCTCGCAAAACTTCAAAGCTTCAAGTTATCAGAGAGGTTTGGGAAGTTGTTTTTATTAATTTAATTAATTTATTTTTCGAGGAAGACGAGCCCCGAGCTGACACCTGCTGCCAATTCTCCTCTTTTTGCCCTGGGAGAGTGATCCCGAGCTAACATCCGTGCCCATCCCCCTCCCCTTGATAGGCGGGACGCTGACCACAGCGTGGCTCGCCAAGCGGCGCCACGTCCGCACCCCGGATCCGAACCTGCGAACCCCTGGCTGACAAAACGGAACGTGCGAACTTAACCGCTGTGCCGCCGGGCTGGCCCTTCGGGAAGTTATTTTCAGGACACGGGCCATAAACTAGAATCACCGCTACAGGTTTATCGGAGCGACATCAGCGTTCGTGGTGGATTGAGTCGTCCCCTCTGTCTCTCCCCTCCAGGGCACAACCAAAGGGACGTCTATCGACCCACCCACCAAGGATTCCCCCCCCCCCCCGCACGGCACAGCAGGATGCCTGAGAGATCCACGCAGCCCTACAGCGGCAAGTCACATTCGCACAGTCAAAATTCAATGGCAGAGACAAAACGTTAAGGTCAGTGAGAGGGAAGAGAATAACCGGCCCAGGAGCAACGGTGTGAAGAACACGGAGAAGACGGGTCCTAGACGCCGGGGTCCCCGGAGCAGCGATTTCATCAGAGGCCCGCAAACGTCCACGATCTCCACACCACGTTTATGGCCGACTGCGTGCGTGGGTCCTTTGGAATCGACCAGGCTACCGTCCGGGCCACTTTGGGACATCGTGTCCAGCTGCCCCGAGCGGTGGAGCTGTCGTTCAAGTGTAAGATGGGGCCCGTCCGGGGAGAGAATGGGGACGGGGAAAGGGAGGCCGCGGGAAGTCACAGAGTCTGAGGTGTTCGGGGGAGACTGACTCTTCTGAAGTGGAGGTGGTAGAAGGAGAGCAGCAGGATTTTTGGATTTTTGTTCCCTCTGTTAGGTATCTGGGTCCGGAGGAGAGTGGGGCGGGGGGGGGGGCGGGTGGTGGTGGTGGTGGTGGGTGTGAGGCTGAGGTGGGGCTGGTGTTTCCTTTCCGAGTCAGGTGGAAGAGCTCCTCCAGTGGAGGTTTTTAGACAAGGGGTCTGGTCTGGCAGGATGGGAGGTTGCGGGTTGAGCCACAGGGGAATCTGTCGTAGCTCAGACTCGGGCCTTTGAAGAAATAGACAGAGAGAGGAGTTTTGCTCTGTCTGTCACCGCAGCCAGCACCTCAGGAGCAACAACAGGAGGCTTCCCGAATGAGTGAAGGGGCAGGAGCCAGCGTGCCCCGTGCCTCTCTCAGCCCTGCGCCGGCAGGGAAGGAAGCAGGCAGGCAGGCCTCAGGGCTACTCCCGTCCTACTGCCCGGTGGTCCCTGTCCCGGCCCCGCCCCCACTCTCCCCCTGACCCTCACCGCTCCCCAGCCCTCTTCTCAGCCAGAGAGGCGATGGGGGGGGCGGTGCGGTCCCAGAACAAGTTTCCTCTCATCCGCCATCATCTTGCCACCCTGACGACTTGGCCTGAGATCCGGCCTAGGCTGTACCCGTGTGTGGTTTTCCTGTGGACAAGGGGGCCGGTTCACCATTTCGGAAGAAACCCCTAGCCTTCCACTGCCGAGTCGCCAGCCTGGGAGGGGGGAGGGGGGAGGGGGGAGGGGAGGTCAGGCCCATTCATTCCGATGGGCCTGGCGTCAGGGCTTCATTCAAGTGCAGGAAGCTCTCTCCCATGGCCTCGGGCTTTTTTCCATTGAACGGCTTTCTTCAATTCCCCCACCCTTAGGCCGCAGTCCACCAAGGGCCGGGAGGCAGGGAGGGAAGATGTTGGGGCAGGGTGGCTGTCTGAGAAACTCGCCTCATCTGGGGCAGAAAGAGTGCCCCCCTCCTTTCTCTAACCCTACTAGACTGCTTGAGGATCACGGACGGTTTGGCTCATCGATGAGCCCTGCGTTATGGGCCCGGCAAGCAAACTCCTAACGGGCAACCCGCCGCTCTAGGCGTGTGTGGGTTTTTTGATCTTTCACCTTCAAGTTCGCACGACATCGGTCCGTGTCCCCCGCCCCGGCTTCCCATGGGAAATCCTCCGTCTCTTTCCACAGACTCACTGGCGACTTCACACAGTGCCTGCCTCCTCCTCCTTAGGAAGGAAGGAAGGAAGGAAGGAAGGGGCTGACCCCGTGGCCGAGCGGTTGAGTTTGCACGCTCCGCTTCAGCGGCCCGGGGCTTGGAAGGTTCGGATCCTGGGCTCGGACACGGCACCGCTCATCAAACCACGCTGAGGTGGCGTCCCACACGGCAGAACCAGAGGGACCCTCAAAGAGAATATAGAACTAGGTACTGGGGTGCTCTGGGGAGAAGAAGAAGGAGGAGGAATAAAAAGAAAAGAAAAGATTGGCAATGAGCTCGGGTGCCAGTCTTTAAAAAAAAAAAAAAAAAGAGGAAGAAAGATGGACAAACAGGAACGAATCCCACTGACGGCACCTCCAAATGGTGGGGGGCAGGGGGGTGGGGGGGTGGGGAGTGGCATCATCGGGCCAAGGGTGACTCTAAGCGTGATCCCGCGGTTGTGTTATTTGACATTTTATCGAATCGATTTATTATTTTATTTTTGAGGAAGATGAGCCCTGAGCGAACATCTGCCACCAATCCTCCTCTGTCGGCCGAGGAAGACTGGCCCTGAGCTGACATCCGTGCCCATCCCCCTCTACTTTCCAGGTGGGACGCCTGCCACAGCGTGGCTCGCCAAGCGGTGCCGGGTCCTGCGCCCGGGATCCGGACCGGCGAACCCGGGGCCGGCGGAGCAGAACGTGCGAACTTCACCGCCGCGCCAGAGGGCCGGCCCCCGGAGTTGTTTTGAAAATCCAGTAAGGGGCTGGCCCCGTGGCCGAGTGGTTAAGTTCGCGCGCTCCGCTGCAGGCAGCCCAGTGTTTCATCGGTTCGTTCGGATCCCGGGCGCGGACACGGCACTGCTCATCAAACCACGCTGAGGCGGCGTCCCACATACCACCGCTAGAAGGACCCACCGCGAAGAACACACAACTATGTACCGGGGGGCTTCGGGGAGAAAAAGGAAAGACAAAAAATAAAATCTTCCAAACTCCAATAAAACTTTGAGTGAAGACGACGAGGAGGATGCGAAACGTATCTCACGCCTCCGAGCCGAGCCGTCCGTTTAGGTTTAGGAAGGGGGACGAGGACCCTTTGTAAGCGACATCCCTTTTTAAGCACCATTCTAAACCACAGAACAGAACTCCCTCTCCTCGACCCGGAGCGAGGAGGTTCCTGGGTGTGTCAGAGAGGGTCACGTCCTCTGCAGCACGAACGAACCGCCAGGGTTCGGCCACGGGAAAGAATTTCTTCCTCTCCAGGGGGACTAAAAGTCACCGACGGCAGCGGGCGTAGGTGCTATCCTTCCCGTCCAGGAAAGGCAGGGAGAACTTCAGCCGTGAAGAGAAGGAGGTCTTCCTCACTCCCCGTTTTGGGAGGGCCCCTTTGGCAGGGGAGTTTTGTCTCCTGATTTCAAGTCAGGAAGAAAAGGGAGAGAGAGAGAGAGAGAGAGAGAGAGAGAGAGTGTGTGTCCTTCTCGTGCCAGGTCGGTCTGAGGGGGACCTCCTCTGGTTTCCTCCCTTCCCAGGGAACGCCGTTCGCTCCTTCTTCTAGAAAAAGCTCCCAAAGCACCACCGCCCAGGATGGTCGACCTACGCCCATCGTCCCTCCTTTCCCAATCATTTCTACCGCGACAGAGGAACAGAGGCCCCTGCCCCATCCCCATCCCCACCCCCACCCCCATCGCCTGCCTCCTTGATGGCCAAAGGAGCTGCCTCTGAGAATGGAACGGGGCTTGGAAACCTTCTAGAGGGGTGACTCTCACCTGCCTGCCTGCTGGGAAAAGCACCACGCTGTCCATCGGACTGCTCTTTTGGGCAAACGTAGGCGTGCCACATAGCGATCGACAGCTATGGCGGGGGGGGGGGGCGGGGTGGCGTGGTGGTGCCCAGGATCCACGACACGTGACGGCTGCGGAGCACGACAGCCCTAAGACCTTGAGGGAGACGGGGTGGCGCGTGAATCCTTTCGGAACGAGAACGACAGGAAACGCTGACGGGGACGTGTTCTCCTCTCGAGAACACACCAACGCCTCGCACGGTGTCTGACCCGGGGTGCCTCTGACTTTTGTCATCAGAGACGATCCTCTCGACCGCCCCTCACGCTTTGGGGAAAAGGGGAGAGGGACTCGGTAGCACGGGAAAAGCCATCCATCCGCCCTTCCTTTCCGTCTTCACGGCTCCTTCTCGTGGAAAACGAGGAAGCCGTCCGGAGGAACGGAACACTGACCCGGGCCAAAGCGTGGCCCAGCCTGAGCCTCCAAAACCTTCTGCTAAGTGAGAGGTGCCAGACATCCAAGGCGACCTACGTTGCGATTCCACACAGAGGAGAGAGCTAGAACGGTCCAACCCTAGAGGGCGACAGCAGATGGCGGCGGCGGCGGCGGCGGCAGCGGTGGTGGTGATCGTGGTGGGGCAGATCCGGGAGTGGGGCCGTTTTTTCTTTCGGGGGGAGGGGATGGAAACGGAAACCTTCTGGAAATAGATAGCCATGACGGATGCGCCACCTTGGGGAGAGAGACTCCCGAAGGCCACTGGCTTGTGCCCCGTGGAAAGGATGGATTCGGTGGGATGGGAATTCTACCTCCGTGTAGAGCGTGTGGTAAACCACGAGGTAGGTGGGTGGGTGGCCTCCCTGCCTCGCCTCCACCTAGACGTCCACACACAGAGACCGACGAGGGAGGGAGGGAGGGAGGGAGAGAGACAAGACTGACAGAGGCCGAGGCCGAGGCCGAGGCAGTGAGCGAGTAAGTGATCGACCCTGGCCATAGGGATTCCTCAGAGGGCGTCTCTTGGCTCCCCAAACGAAGAATGTGTGTGGAGATCGAGAAAGATCACCGACCTAGGAGAACCAGCAAGACTTCCTCACCCGCCAGAGAGCCGCTGGGCCCCTGCCGTCCCTGCCACCGCCACCCCTACCCCTCGCCTTTGGCAGCGACGCCAACGAAAGGCAGGCAGACGAGTGGGAGAGTCGTGTGGTGGTGTCCCCCAAGGAAGGTGGGTCCATGCCGACGAGCGGTCGTCGGCGTGTGGAAAAGCCAGAGGCGGGCTGACTAGAAGGAGGGCGTCCTGGAGGAAGGGGCCAGGGTGTGAGGGAGAGAGGCCTGTTCCTCTTCCCCTGTCGGTCCCAAGTCAGGGGCCCAAAGGAGGAAAGCTGTCCGTTCCTTTCCGACTCGGACGGTTCGGGCGGAACCGACCGATCCCCGCGGCGGCGCAGTCGGGGCTTTCTGGACCAGAACCCCTCTCTCTGTCGCCTTTCGACCACACGCACGCTTTAGAGGCCAAGGGAAAATGGATCGGGTCTCTCTGTCTCTCTCCCTAGAAAACAAGGGGCCGGGGGCCGAGCCCGTGGACGAACGGTCAAGTAGCGCCCCCCACCCCGGCCCCCGGCTTCGACGGCCCAGGTTTTCACCGGTTCGGATCCTGGGCGCAGCCCCAGACCCAGCATCGCCCTTCAAGCCACGCCGAGGCGGCGTCCCACATGGCAGAAACGCGAAAGACCTACCACTGGAACCTACAACTATGGACGGGACGGGACGGGACGGGGCGGGGCGGGGCGGGGCGGGGCGGGGGTGGGGGGGGCGGCTTTGGGGAGCAGGAAGAAAGAAAAAATAAAAGAAACACAAGGACGGTCATCGCGATAGTTCTTTCCACTTCCATCCATATGTTAACAGGACCCAAGTTTCCCGACCTCCATTTGGATGTATGTTAACTAAATGGAGAAGCTATTCAAAGGACTCCTCTAAAGAAGTCCACGTTCTTCTTTCTAAATGATAATGAAAATCATTGTCACCACCGCTCTTCCGACCCTCCATGTCCAGACGGCCTCCCGCCCCTCCCCTATCCCCAACTCCCGCCCCGCCCCGCGCCGACCCCCGACCCCGGCATTCTCCACGCCCACCTTTCCCTCTCCACTCCTACCCCCCCCCGTCCCCCGCCGCCCGGGACACCGCACCCCGCGCCCCCCCCCCCCAATCCAGGCCGGGCCACCTGGTCGACCTCCTCGAACACTATATAAGAGGATGCCGGGCAGCAGGTGGCGCCCGACAAGCGGCCTCCTCACCGGCCGGACGGATCAGCCTCGCGGGGGCGGGCGATGGGGAGGCGTTCGTCCAGGTCAGGTCAGGTCGGGGGAGGGAGGATGCCGCGCCGGCCGGCCTGGTGCGTGGCCTGGTCCCGATCCACCCCGCGTCTCGTTTCTCGGGCCGGGACGAGTACAGGCGGGGAGGCCGACTCGGTCACGGAAAGCGGCCTTGGGGAGGTTTTGGCGAACGTCCCTGTCCCGGGGCCGTCTGCCGACTAGGGGACGGAGTCCTCCTCCATGCTCCTTCTCGCCCCCAGTCGGGCGGGTTGTGGGTCGCGCGGTCGACTTGGCCATTTCCCCGGAGGCATCCTGCCTGCCGGGGCTCCCTCCCTCGGGCCGGTGCGAGCGGTCCTCGGGCGGCCCGGGAATTTGGGCCGCAGCGAACGAACGAACGAAGCCCGTCCCTCCTGCGTCGGCACCGATGAGACACAGCCCTGGTGGATGGAGCCGCTTTCCTCGGGTTTCCTTTTGCTTTCGGCCGCTGCTGCCACCAAACCTCCCTAAACGATAGGAATGAAAACGGGAACCGTTGGCATAATAAAAGCGTTTTGGTTGGCGTGTTTCTTGGCTTTTGGGGACTCGAGAGGTATGATGGATGATCTCCGATTGACGTTGGGAAGGTCTATTTCATCCCAGTCGCACGAACCCCGAAAACGTGGCGGCTGGACGAGGGAGGGAGGGAGGGAGGGAGGGAGGGAGGGAGGGAGGCCAACCACGGGATTTCCGCACGACCAGCTGATGGACACGAGCGCCCCGTGAGCCGGGCGGAGGGCAGCCGCCCGGGTCTCGCAGCTACGTGCCCGCGGAACCCTCGGGACTGCGAGAAGCCGGAGCGACCCGCAGCCATGTGGCGCTCGGCGCGGACATCTGGTCGACCCGCGCGCCACGGGACCCGGGGCCCGAGTCCGGGCCGGGCCGCCGGTCGACCCGGCAGGGCGGCTGCCCCGGGGGCCTCGCGGCTGCTCGTCCGCAGCCTCCAGGGAGCCCTCGGGGCTCCGAGAAGGCCGAGCGCCCCGCGGCCCCACGGCCCCGCGGCGCTCGGTGCGGACATCTGGTCGACCCGCTCCCCCCCCCCCCCGAGACACGGGGGTCGGGTCGCCGGTCGACCCGGCAGGGCGGCGGCCACGGCGGCCTCGCCGCTGCTCGTCCGCCGGGTCGCCGGAGCCCTCGAGCCTCCGAGAAGGCCGAGCGCCCTGCGGTCCCGCGGCGCTCGGCGCGGACATCTGGTCGACCCGCGCGCCGCCGGACCCCGTGGCTACGAGTCCGCGGGGCCTTCGGAGCCGACAGAGGGCCGGGAGCGCACCCAGAGCACCCAGAGCACCCAGAGCCCCGGGACCCGGCCCCGAGCGCCGCGGACATCTGGTCGACCCGCGCGCCCCGGTCCGGGGACCAAGTCCGAGCCGGACAGCTGGTCGACCAGGCAGGGCGGCGGCCCCGGCGGCCTCGCGGCTGCTCGTCCGCGGCCTCCGCGTAGCCCTCGGGGCTCCGAGAGGAGCGTGCGCCCCGCGCGGACATCTGGTCGACCCGCGCCGCCGCCGGAACCCGGGCCCGGGCCCGGGCCCCGGCCGCCGGTCGACCCGGCAGGGCGTCGGCCACCGGGGAGCCGCACCCGCGAGTCCGCGGGGTCTCTGGAGCCGACGGAGGCCGGGGAGCCCACCCAGGCCGCCGAGAGCCCCGCGTCCCCGCGGCGCTCGGCGCGGACATCTGGTCGACCCGCGCGCCGCCGGACCCCGTGGCTACGAGTCCGCGGGGCCTTCGTAGCCGACAGAGGGCCGGGAGCGCACCCAGAACACCCAGAGCCCCGGGGCCCGGCCCCGAGCGCCGCGGACATCTGGTCGACCCGCGCGCCCCAGTCCGGGGACCAAGTCCGGGCCGGGCCGCCCGTCGACCCGGCAGGGCGGCTGCCCCGGGGGCCTCGCGGCTGCTCGTCCGCAGCCTCCAGGGAGCCCTCGGGGCTCCGAGAAGGCCGAGCGCCCCGCGGCCCCGCGGCGCTCGGTGC
>NW_027224844.1:2127500-2155000 GCF_041296235.1 Equus asinus
ACCTCCCGAGGCAAGTCGGCCGCCGGAGCACACACGGGGTCTCACCGCCAGGGGCCTCCAGCACCAGGGGCGGTCCCGCGGCGCCCAGAACGGCGACTGGCCCCGTCGCCCCGCGCGCAGCTCACGGGGGCTCGGCCCCGCCACGGCCAGGGCTCTCCCGCACGCGGCGCCAGCGTCCCGCGCCGGGCGCCTGGCGCGCGGGCCCCACCCGACCGGAGCCGAGAGCACTTCGCCCGGGGCCACCACCGGCCTCGGTGGCCGGAGGCGACACCCGCACAGCGAGGCCCACTTCGGTCCCGGCCGGTGGGCGGCGCGGCCAGGCGTCTGCCCGGGCGGGGGAGCACCGGGGGCAGCGGGGAGCGCGGCGCGCGCCTCGACGGAGGGAGCACGGGCTCGCGGGAAGGCTCCCGGGGACGGCCTCGGGCGCGGACGGGCCACCAGGAAAACACACGCGGGATCCCACCGCCAACGACACGCGAGGGCGGTCCCACGACGCCTGGGACGCCGGCCGGCCTCAGCCACCCCTCGGCCTCCCGCGGGCCCGGCCCCACCGCCGGGGCCTACGTGAGGCGCCCCCGCCGCCGGGGGCCGCCCCGTCCACCCAGCCACCCGTCTGCCTGTCTGGTCTGCTCCGGGGCCCACGTCCCGAGGGAACGCGCCCGAGAGCGGCGGCGGCCCCCACCCATGCCCGCACGCCACCACCGGCTGCGGCTCGGGACGGGAGCGAGCGGAGAGCCAGCCGCTCGCGGCGGGGCGGAGCCCGGACGGGGCCGGGCCCTCTCCCCGCCCCAGCGCGCGACGGGAGAACCACGCGCACGCTCGCGCACACGCGCGGCCCCGCGCCCGACGACGGCCCGGCCGGGCGTGACCCTCCCCCGACTCGGAGGGGGGAGGCGCCGGCCGCGGTAGGCAAAGAGCAGCTCTGCCCACGCGCCACGGTGGTGGCGTCCGTGGCTACTACGCGCAAAGGAGGGGCGGCGGCTGGGGGGTCCGGTACCCCAAGGCACCCTCTCGGATCGCTAGAGAAGGCTTTCTCACCGAGGGCGTGTCGCCCCCGCCCATCGTCCGCCATCGGGCCCACCAAGGCGCTTACAGACACCATGGCCACGCAATGCAGGAGGGGTCTGCGGTAGAGGTAAGGCCTAGAGCAAGTCGGAGCGTCCGTGGTCAGGGCCGCGAGCCCGCGCTGCCCCGGGCTCGCCATCTCTGGCCACACTGGGCTTAGCTAGGGATCTACAAGGCCCCTGTGCGGCTCCCAAGTCAGTGCCTCCCCTCAGGCCGAGAGACCAAGGGAGGGAGAGACTGGGACGGAGGTGCCGATCAAACAGCACCTCCCAACCAAAGAGCCAGCGCCACGCCGCTGGCTCGGCCCGCCACGGTCACTCCCACACCCGCGGGGAAACCCCAGCAAGGGGAACGCGCGGGCACGCGCCCGAGCCTGCCCGCCCCCACACGGCACGCCGTGGGGGGCGACGAGGCACCCGTCCCCCCCGAGGGGGACGAGGGGCACGCCTCCCTTACCGACTCGACCCCCCCGCTCCTCAGACACACCAGCGCAGTGGTTACCTGAGGAGGCCGACGGGAACAGGGAACGACACCGCCACTCGGCCTCGGGCGCCTGAGGGACGACCTGGAACGCTCCAGGGGCACCGCCAACGGCCTGGGGAACGCGCTCACGCGCCCGGGAAGGCGCGCGGCGCGGCGGCAACACGGCCCGCCCCACCGCGGGGAGGGCCGCCCGCGAGACACAGCCAAGAGGCACAGGCAGAGCATCCGCCGCGTCACGGAGACCCCGACACCGCCCACGCCACGAGGCACGGGGCGGGGGAGCGAGGTCGGGCCGGATTCCGCACCCCTGCCGCCTCCCACACGCCACTCGCAGCGGGGGAGAACGGGCGAGGGGACCCGCGGGCAGAGCGAGAAGAGCGGTCCCGTTCGCCATGAACGTCCGTCCCTCGTCTGGCACGGCTTAGGCCCGGCCCGGGAGAGCACAGCATCACCACATCGGTCGGCAGCATAACGCGAGGGACCCCCGAGCAAGGGAAGGCCGGCGAGGACAGCGAGCGGAGGAGCCTGCTTCAGCCTCACCGACCCCTCTCCTCCTCCAGCAAGCGCGGGCGACGACCCCAGGACGAGAACGCCTGACACGCACTGGCACGGAGCCGGTGGGATGGGGTAAGTCGCGACCGCACCCGGGTGCCGGCGGCAGGGAGTGCACGTGGTAGAGGACCCCGCGCCCCTAACCCCGCCGCCCTCGGGTACCAGAGACCGGAGGTGGCACCACGGTCGTGGGGGCGCCTGGAACGCACAAGAGCCGGCGCGCAGGCCCCAGCGGGCGGCTCAAGCGGCGGGGGTGGAAACGGGCGTCCGGTTCTCGGCCAGAGCCCGGAGCCCTCCCCGCACACGCATCCAGGCACCCGGAAGCTCTCGGGCGACTGTCACCCGAGCAGAGCGTGTCAGCACTTATCTGGCGGCACAAAACCACCCATTCGGGGGCAAGAATCGCCGCGCCCGGAGACGGGGCCCACCCACGGATCACCAGGGGAACCCCTGGATCACGGCCACGGCCACCAGACCCCAAGCACGACCCCATCGCCACCAGGCCCGGAGCTCCCGGGGCCATCTGGTCGACCCCAGAAGCGTGGCGGCAGGGGGAGCCGGGGACAGCCTCCCCGGGCCGCCCGCGCGGGCCGGGACCGGTCGGTCCCTCCCTCTGAGTCGCCGGGTCAGGACTTAGAAAAGAATTCCGCGGAGGCGCCTCCGGCGACCGGGCCCGGGGCGGGACCGTGGCTCCCGTCCCTCAGCCGGGGCTCCACCTACGCCTCGAGCCGGCCCCCTCCCGCCTCCGGACAAAGACGCGACCCGCGAAACTCGGAGAGAGAAGTCCGGTCCGACGGCCCGGACCCACCCCGGGCACGCGTCCGGGCCGGGGACGCCCTCCCCGGCCCGCCCTCGAGGGCTCCCGGGGCCGGTCCACGCTCTTCTCCAGGGCGGGACTTGGAAAAAAAAACTGCCACGGAGGAGGAGGCATCCGAGGACCGGGCCCGGTCCCCACCGCCAGAGCCGGTCGACTCGGAAGACCAGTGGGGAAAAGGCCAGCCCGGCGGCCGAGCCCGTCGCGCCCTCCACGGGCCTCCCCCGCAAGGCCCCGGCCGGTCGCCCACCTCCGGAGCGGGGCGCGGAAAGGGGATCGGCGACGCGGAAGGCCCGACCACCGGGCCGCCCTCGGGACGACGGCCGGGCACGGGACGAGCTCCCTCGCCCGTTCCCCCGCGGCGGCCCCCCACCCCCTCCCGGGGACGGAGGGGCACCGGCGGCTGCTGGTCGACCCGTCCGGGAGGCCCCACACCCCGGCCGGCACCGGGCGGCGCGGCGACAGCCACCTCCCTCAGTAGCCTGCACCTCCAATCTCCGGCGAGCGGGCGTCGCGCTCACGCCCCGGCGCCACCGGGCCAGATCCCGCCAGCGACGCCGGCCTCCCGGGACTCTGCCTCGGTCACCGCGGCCGAGTCCCGTCCCTTGGCCCGCGTCGCCGGAGCTCCGGAGGAAAGAGACGATATAAAAGCGGCCGCCAGGTGGCACCCGGCGACCGACGACCGCCTCAGCGGGACGGAGCCGGAGCGCGGGCCCGCCGGGGAGCACAGCCGGGCCGCCGGGCCGCCCGATCCCGTCCCGGAGCCCCCTCGGACCCAGCCTCCCGGCCCAGTGCGGCCCCGGGGCGTCCGCCCGCGGGATCCCGGCCGCCAAGGCGCAGCCCCAGCCGCAGGAGGGGGACTCGGAAAAGGTTTCTCGGGCGATCACCGGGAAGGGGAAGGGGAGAGTTCCCCCCAGAGAGGCCAGGGGGCGGCCCGGGCCGGGCTGGGCCGGTGCGGCCGGGAGGCCGCCGCTTCCCGGAGCGGCTGGAGCGCCCCCGGGGTTCCCGGGAGGACTTAGAAAATCAGGGCGGGCGGGGACGGTCAAACCGAAACCAGGCACGTCATCCGAGAAGGACCGTGATGACGGGAGGAGGAAAGCTTTCCAGTCCAGAGGGCCTGTCGAAGGCAGGCGGAGAGTCTACCCGCTGAAACTGACGAAGATGGGCAAAAGAAGCTAGCTCAGGCGCCGACATTTAAGGAAATAAAAAAAAAAAAGCACGAGGGCGTGGAGAAATGGGGAAAAATCAACACTGAGAAATCTACCCTCTGAAACCGACGAAGATGGGCAACAGGGGCTAGCTCAGGTGGCAATTTTTAAGGAAAAATGAAAGGAAGTGCGTGGAGACCTGGGGAAAAAGCAACACGGAGAAATCTACCCTCTAGAACTGAGAAAGAAGCGCAACAGAGGCTAGCTCAGGTGGCAATCTTTAAGCAAAAAAAATAAAATAAAAAAATACAATGGCGAGGAGACCCGGTCAAAAAGCAACCCTGAAAAAGGTACCCTCTGAAACTGAGGAAGCAGGGCAACAGTGCCTAGCTCAGGTGACAATCTTTAAGCAAAAGAAACACACAAGGGCGTGGGGAGCTGGCGAAAAGGCAACACTGAGAAATCCACCCTCTGAAACGGACGAAGATGGGCAACAGAGGCTAGCTCAGGTGGCAATCGTTAAGCAAAAGAAACACACAAGGGCGTGGAGACCTGGGGAAAAAGCAACACGGAGAAATCCACCCTCTGAAACTGAGGAAGATGGGCAAGAGAGGCTACCTCAGGTGGCAATCCTTAAGCAAAAGCAAAGCACAAAGGCGTGGAGCCCTGGGGACAAAGCAACCCTGAAATATCTACCCTCTGAAACTGAGGAACATGGGCAAGAGAGGCTAGCTCAGGTGGCACTCGTTAAGCAAAAACAAAACCCAAAGGCGTGGAGACCTGGGGAAAAAGCAACCCTGAAATATCTACCCTCTGAAACTGAGGAAGATGGGCAAGAGAGGCTGGCTTCAGGTGGCAATCGTTAAGCAAAAGAAACACACAAGGGCGTGGAGACCTGGGGAAAAAGCAACATTCAGAAATCCACCCTCTGAAACTGAGGAAGATGGGCAACAGAGGCTACCTCAGGTGGCAATCGTTAAGCCAAAGAAACACACAAGGGTCTGGAGACCTGGGGAAAAAGCAACACGGAGAAATCCACCCTCTGAAACTGACGAACATGGGCAAAAGAAGCTAGCTCAGGTTGCAACCTTTAAGCAGAAAAAAAACACAAGGGCGTGCAGACCTGGCAAAAAAGCAACAGTGAGAAATCTACCCTCTGAAACCGACGAAGATGGACAACAGAGGCTAGCTCAGGTGGCAATTTTTAAGGAAAAATAAAAGGAAGTGCGTGGAGACCTGGGGAAAAAGCAACACGGAGAAATCTACCCTCTAGAACTGAGAAAGAAGCGCAACAGAGGCTAGCTCAGGTGGCAATCTTTAAGCAAAAAAAATAAGATAAAAAAATACAATGGCGAGGAGACCCGGTGAAAAAGCAACCCTGAAAAAGGTACCCTCTGAAACTGAGGAAGCAGGGCAACAGTGCCTAGCTCAGGTGACAATCTTTAAGCAAAAGAAACACACAAGGGCGTGGGGAGCTGGCGAAAAGGCAACACTGAGAAATCCACCCTCTGAAACGGACGAAGATGGGCAACAGAGGCTAGCTCAGGTGGCAATCGTTAAGCAAAAGAAACACACAAGGGCGTGGAGACCTGGGGAAAAAGCAACACGGAGAAATCCACCCTCTGAAACTGAGGAAGATGGGCAAGAGAGGCTACCTCAGGTGGCAATCCTTAAGCAAAAACAAAGCACAAAGGCGTGGAGCCCTGGGGACAAAGCAACCCTGAAATATCTACCCTCTGAAACTGAGGAACATGGGCAAGAGAGGCTAGCTCAGGTGGCAATCGTTAAGCAAAAACAAAACACAAAGGCGTGGAGACCTGGGGAAAAAGCAACCCTGAAATATCTACCCTCTGAAACTGAGGAAGATGGGCAAGAGAGGCTGGCTTCAGGTGGCAATCTTTAAGCAAAAGAAACACACAAGGGCGTGGAGGCCTGGGGAAAAAGCAACACGGAGAAATCCACCCTCTGAAACTGAGGGACATGGGCAAAAGAAGCTAGCTCAGGTTGCAACCTTTAAGCAGAAAAAAAACACAAGGGCGTGCAGACCTGGCAAAAAAGCAACAGTGAGAAATCTACCCTCTGAAACCGACGAAGATGGACAACAGAGGCTAGCTCAGGTGGCAATTTTTAAGGAAAAATAAAAGGAAGTGCGTGGAGACCTGGGGAAAAAGCAACACGGAGAAATCTACCCTCTAGAACTGAGAAAGAAGCGCAACAGAGGCTAGCTCAGGTGGCAATCTTTAAGCAAAAAAAATAAGATAAAAAAATACAATGGCGAGGAGACCCGGTCAAAAAGCAACCCTGAAAAAGGTACCCTCTGAAACTGAGGAAGCAGGGCAACAGTGCCTAGCTCAGGTGACAATCTTTAAGCAAAAGAAACACACAAGGGCGTGGGGAGCTGGCGAAAAGGCAACACTGAGAAATCCACCCTCTGAAACGGACGAAGATGGGCAACAGAGGCTAGCTCAGGTGGCAATCGTTAAGCAAAAGAAACACACAAGGGCGTGGAGACCTGGGGAAAAAGCAACACGGAGAAATCCACCCTCTGAAACTGAGGAAGATGGGCAAGAGAGGCTACCTCAGGTGGCAATCCTTAAGCAAAAACAAAGCACAAAGGCGTGGAGCCCTGGGGACAAAGCAACCCTGAAATATCTACCCTCTGAAACTGAGGAACATGGGCAAGAGAGGCTAGCTCAGGTGGCAATCGTTAAGCAAAAACAAAACACAAAGGCGTGGAGACCTGGGGAAAAAGCAACCCTGAAATATCTACCCTCTGAAACTGAGGAAGATGGGCAAGAGAGGCTGGCTTCAGGTGGCAATCTTTAAGCAAAAGAAACACACAAGGGCGTGGAGGCCTGGGGAAAAAGCAACACGGAGAAATCCACCCTCTGAAACTGAGGGACATGGGCAAAAGAAGCTAGCTCAGGTTGCAACCTTTAAGCAGAAAAAAAACACAAGGGCGTGCAGACCTGGCAAAAAAGCAACAGTGAGAAATCTACCCTCTGAAACCGACGAAGATGGACAACAGAGGCTAGCTCAGGTGGCAATTTTTAAGGAAAAATAAAAGGAAGTGCGTGGAGACCTGGGGAAAAAGCAACACGGAGAAATCTACCCTCTAGAACTGAGAAAGAAGCGCAACAGAGGCTAGCTCAGGTGGCAATCTTTAAGCAAAAAAAATAAAATAAAAAAATACAATGGCGAGGAGACCCGGTCAAAAAGCAACCCTGAAAAAGGTACCCTCTGAAACTGAGGAAGCAGGGCAACAGTGCCTAGCTCAGGTGACAATCTTTAAGCAAAAGAAACACACAAGGGCGTGGGGAGCTGGCGAAAAGGCAACACTGAGAAATCCACCCTCTGAAACGGACGAAGATGGGCAACAGAGGCTAGCTCAGGTGGCAATCTTTAAGCAAAAGAAACACACAAGGGCGTGGAGACCTGGGGAAAAAGCAACACGGAGAAATCCACCCTCTGAAACTGACGAACATGGGCAAAAGAAGCTAGCTCAGGTTGCAACCTTTAAGCAGAAAAAAAACACAAGGGCGTGCAGACCTGGCAAAAAAGCAACAGTGAGAAATCTACCCTCTGAAACCGACGAAGATGGACAACAGAGGCTAGCTCAGGTGGCAATTTTTAAGGAAAAATAAAAGGAAGTGCGTGGAGACCTGGGGAAAAAGCAACACGGAGAAATCTACCCTCTAGAACTGAGAAAGAAGCGCAACAGAGGCTAGCTCAGGTGGCAATCTTTAAGCAAAAAAAATAAGATAAAAAAATACAATGGCGAGGAGACCCGGTCAAAAAGCAACCCTGAAAAAGGTACCCTCTGAAACTGAGGAAGCAGGGCAACAGTGCCTAGCTCAGGTGACAATCTTTAAGCAAAAGAAACACACAAGGGCGTGGGGAGCTGGCGAAAAGGCAACACTGAGAAATCCACCCTCTGAAACGGACGAAGATGGGCAACAGAGGCTAGCTCAGGTGGCAATCTTTAAGCAAAAGAAACACACAAGGGCGTGGAGACCTGGGGAAAAAGCAACACGGAGAAATCCACCCTCTGAAACTGAGGAAGATGGGCAAGAGAGGCTACCTCAGGTGGCAATCCTTAAGCAAAAACAAAGCACAAAGGCGTGGAGCCCTGGGGACAAAGCAACCCTGAAATATCTACCCTCTGAAACTGAGGAACATGGGCAAGAGAGGCTAGCTCAGGTGGCAATCGTTAAGCAAAAACAAAACACAAAGGCGTGGAGACCTGGGGAAAAAGCAACCCTGAAATATCTACCCTCTGAAACTGAGGAAGATGGGCAAGAGAGGCTGGCTTCAGGTGGCAATCTTTAAGCAAAAGAAACACACAAGGGCGTGGAGGCCTGGGGAAAAAGCAACACGGAGAAATCCACCCTCTGAAACTGAGGGACATGGGCAAAAGAAGCTAGCTCAGGTTGCAACCTTTAAGCAGAAAAAAAACACAAGGGCGTGCAGACCTGGCAAAAAAGCAACAGTGAGAAATCTACCCTCTGAAACCGACGAAGATGGACAACAGAGGCTAGCTCAGGTGGCAATTTTTAAGGAAAAATAAAAGGAAGTGCGTGGAGACCTGGGGAAAAAGCAACACGGAGAAATCTACCCTCTAGAACTGAGAAAGAAGCGCAACAGAGGCTAGCTCAGGTGGCAATCTTTAAGCAAAAAAAATAAGATAAAAAAATACAATGGCGAGGAGACCCGGTCAAAAAGCAACCCTGAAAAAGGTACCCTCTGAAACTGAGGAAGCAGGGCAACAGTGCCTAGCTCAGGTGACAATCTTTAAGCAAAAGAAACACACAAGGGCGTGGGGAGCTGGCGAAAAGGCAACACTGAGAAATCCACCCTCTGAAACGGACGAAGATGGGCAACAGAGGCTAGCTCAGGTGGCAATCGTTAAGCAAAAGAAACACACAAGGGCGTGGAGACCTGGGGAAAAAGCAACACGGAGAAATCCACCCTCTGAAACTGAGGAAGATGGGCAAGAGAGGCTACCTCAGGTGGCAATCCTTAAGCAAAAACAAAGCACAAAGGCGTGGAGCCCTGGGGACAAAGCAACCCTGAAATATCTACCCTCTGAAACTGAGGAACATGGGCAAGAGAGGCTAGCTCAGGTGGCAATCGTTAAGCAAAAACAAAACACAAAGGCGTGGAGACCTGGGGAAAAAGCAACCCTGAAATATCTACCCTCTGAAACTGAGGAAGATGGGCAAGAGAGGCTGGCTTCAGGTGGCAATCTTTAAGCAAAAGAAACACACAAGGGCGTGGAGGCCTGGGGAAAAAGCAACACGGAGAAATCCACCCTCTGAAACTGAGGGACATGGGCAAAAGAAGCTAGCTCAGGTTGCAACCTTTAAGCAGAAAAAAAACACAAGGGCGTGCAGACCTGGCAAAAAAGCAACAGTGAGAAATCTACCCTCTGAAACCGACGAAGATGGACAACAGAGGCTAGCTCAGGTGGCAATTTTTAAGGAAAAATAAAAGGAAGTGCGTGGAGACCTGGGGAAAAAGCAACACGGAGAAATCTACCCTCTAGAACTGAGAAAGAAGCGCAACAGAGGCTAGCTCAGGTGGCAATCTTTAAGCAAAAAAAATAAAATAAAAAAATACAATGGCGAGGAGACCCGGTCAAAAAGCAACCCTGAAAAAGGTACCCTCTGAAACTGAGGAAGCAGGGCAACAGTGCCTAGCTCAGGTGACAATCTTTAAGCAAAAGAAACACACAAGGGCGTGGGGAGCTGGCGAAAAGGCAACACTGAGAAATCCACCCTCTGAAACGGACGAAGATGGGCAACAGAGGCTAGCTCAGGTGGCAATCTTTAAGCAAAAGAAACACACAAGGGCGTGGAGACCTGGGGAAAAAGCAACACGGAGAAATCCACCCTCTGAAACTGACGAACATGGGCAAAAGAAGCTAGCTCAGGTTGCAACCTTTAAGCAGAAAAAAAACACAAGGGCGTGCAGACCTGGCAAAAAAGCAACAGTGAGAAATCTACCCTCTGAAACCGACGAAGATGGACAACAGAGGCTAGCTCAGGTGGCAATTTTTAAGGAAAAATAAAAGGAAGTGCGTGGAGACCTGGGGAAAAAGCAACACGGAGAAATCTACCCTCTAGAACTGAGAAAGAAGCGCAACAGAGGCTAGCTCAGGTGGCAATCTTTAAGCAAAAAAAATAAGATAAAAAAATACAATGGCGAGGAGACCCGGTCAAAAAGCAACCCTGAAAAAGGTACCCTCTGAAACTGAGGAAGCAGGGCAACAGTGCCTAGCTCAGGTGACAATCTTTAAGCAAAAGAAACACACAAGGGCGTGGGGAGCTGGCGAAAAGGCAACACTGAGAAATCCACCCTCTGAAACGGACGAAGATGGGCAACAGAGGCTAGCTCAGGTGGCAATCTTTAAGCAAAAGAAACACACAAGGGCGTGGAGACCTGGGGAAAAAGCAACACGGAGAAATCCACCCTCTGAAACTGAGGAAGATGGGCAAGAGAGGCTACCTCAGGTGGCAATCCTTAAGCAAAAACAAAGCACAAAGGCGTGGAGCCCTGGGGACAAAGCAACCCTGAAATATCTACCCTCTGAAACTGAGGAACATGGGCAAGAGAGGCTAGCTCAGGTGGCAATCGTTAAGCAAAAACAAAACACTAAGGCGTGGAGACCTGGGGAAAAAGCAACCCTGAAATATCTACCCTCTGAAACTGAGGAAGATGGGCAAGAGAGGCTGGCTTCAGGTGGCAATCTTTAAGCAAAAGAAACACACAAGGGCGTGGAGGCCTGGGGAAAAAGCAACACGGAGAAATCCACCCTCTGAAACTGAGGGACATGGGCAAAAGAAGCTAGCTCAGGTTGCAACCTTTAAGCAGAAAAAAAACACAAGGGCGTGCAGACCTGGCAAAAAAGCAACAGTGAGAAATCTACCCTCTGAAACCGACGAAGATGGACAACAGAGGCTAGCTCAGGTGGCAATTTTTAAGGAAAAATAAAAGGAAGTGCGTGGAGACCTGGGGAAAAAGCAACACGGAGAAATCTACCCTCTAGAACTGAGAAAGAAGCGCAACAGAGGCTAGCTCAGGTGGCAATCTTTAAGCAAAAAAAATAAGATAAAAAAATACAATGGCGAGGAGACCCGGTCAAAAAGCAACCCTGAAAAAGGTACCCTCTGAAACTGAGGAAGCAGGGCAACAGTGCCTAGCTCAGGTGACAATCTTTAAGCAAAAGAAACACACAAGGGCGTGGGGAGCTGGCGAAAAGGCAACACTGAGAAATCCACCCTCTGAAACGGACGAAGATGGGCAACAGAGGCTAGCTCAGGTGGCAATCTTTAAGCAAAAAAAATAAGATAAAAAAATACAATGGCGAGGAGACCCGGTCAAAAAGCAACCCTGAAAAAGGTACCCTCTGAAACTGAGGAAGCAGGGCAACAGTGCCTAGCTCAGGTGACAATCTTTAAGCAAAAGAAACACACAAGGGCGTGGGGAGCTGGCGAAAAGGCAACACTGAGAAATCCACCCTCTGAAACGGACGAAGATGGGCAACAGAGGCTAGCTCAGGTGGCAATCTTTAAGCAAAAGAAACACACAAGGGCGTGGAGACCTGGGGAAAAAGCAACACGGAGAAATCCACCCTCTGAAACTGAGGAAGATGGGCAAGAGAGGCTACCTCAGGTGGCAATCCTTAAGCAAAAACAAAGCACAAAGGCGTGGAGCCCTGGGGACAAAGCAACCCTGAAATATCTACCCTCTGAAACTGAGGAACATGGGCAAGAGAGGCTGGCTTCAGGTGGCAAACGTTAAGCAAAAGAAACACACAAGGGCGTGGAGACCTGGGGAAACAGCAACACGGAGATATCGACCCTCTGAAACTCAGGAAGATGGGCAAGAGAGGCTAGCTCAGGTGGCAATCGTTAAGCAAAAACAAAACCCAAAGGCGTGGAAACCTGGGGAAAAAGCAACCCTGAAATATCTACCCTCTGAAACTGAGGAAGATGGGCAAGAGAGGCTGGCTTCAGGTGGCAATCTTTAAGCAAAAGAAACACACAAGGGCGTGGGGAGCTGGGGAAAAGGCAACACTGAGAAATCCACCCTCTGAAACGGACAGAGATGGGCAACAGAGGCTAGCTCAGGTGGCAATCGTTAAGCAAAAGAAACACACAAGGGCGTGGAGGCCTGGGGAAAAAGCAACACGGAGAAATCCACCCTCTGAAACTGAGGAACATGGGCAAAAGAAGCTAGCTCAGGTTGCAACCTTTAAGCAGAAAAAAAACACAAGGGCGTGCAGACCTGGCAAAAAAGCAACAGTGAGAAATCTACCCTCTGAAACCGACGAAGATGGACAACAGAGGCTAGCTCAGGTGGCAATTTTTAAGGAAAAATAAAAGGAAGTGCGTGGAGACCTGGGGAAAAAGCAACACGGAGAAATCTACCCTCTAGAACTGAGAAAGACGCGCAACAGAGGCTAGCTCAGGTGGCAATCTTTAAGCAAAAAAAATAAAATAAAAAAATACAATGGCGAGGAGACCCGGTTAAAAAGCAACCCTGAAAAAGGTACCCTCTGAAACTGAGGAAGCAGGGCAACAGTGCCTAGCTCAGGTGACAATCTTTAAGCAAAAGAAACACACAAGGGCGTGGGGAGCTGGCGAAAAGGCAACACTGAGAAATCCACCCTCTGAAACGGACGAAGATGGGCAACAGAGGCTAGCTCAGGTGGCAATCTTTAAGCAAAAGAAACACACAAGGGCGTGGAGACCTGGGGAAAAAGCAACACGGAGAAATCCACCCTCTGAAACTGAGGAAGATGGGCAAGAGAGGCTACCTCAGGTGGCAATCCTTAAGCAAAAACAAAGCACAAAGGCGTGGAGCCCTGGGGACAAAGCAACCCTGAAATATCTACCCTCTGAAACTGAGGAACATGGGCAAGAGAGGCTAGCTCAGGTGGCAATCGTTAAGCAAAAACAAAACACAAAGGCGTGGAGACCTGGGGAAAAAGCAACCCTGAAATATCTACCCTCTGAAACTGAGGAAGATGGGCAAGAGAGGCTGGCTTCAGGTGGCAAACGTTAAGCAAAAGAAACACACAAGGGCGTGGAGACCTGGGGAAACAGCAACACGGAGATATCGACCCTCTGAAACTCAGGAAGATGGGCAAGAGAGGCTAGCTCAGGTGGCAATCGTTAAGCAAAAACAAAACCCAAAGGCGTGGAGACCTGGGGAAAAAGCAACCCTGAAATATCTACCCTCTGAAACTGAGGAAGATGGGCAAGAGAGGCTGGCTTCAGGTGGCAATCTTTAAGCAAAAGAAACACACAAGGGCGTGGGGAGCTGGGGAAAAGGCAACACTGAGAAATCCACCCTCTGAAACGGACAGAGATGGGCAACAGAGGCTAGCTCAGGTGGCAATCGTTAAGCAAAAGAAACACACAAGGGCGTGGAGGCCTGGGGAAAAAGCAACACGGAGAAATCCACCCTCTGAAACTGAGGAACATGGGCAAAAGAAGCTAGCTCAGGTTGCAACCTTTAAGCAGAAAAAAAACACAAGGGCGTGCAGACCTGGCAAAAAAGCAACAGTGAGAAATCTACCCTCTGAAACCGACGAAGATCGACAACAGAGGCTAGCTCAGGTGGCAATTTTTAAGGAAAAATAAAAGGAAGTGCGTGGAGACCTGGGGAAAAAGCAACACGGAGAAATCTACCCTCTAGAACTGAGAAAGAAGCGCAACAGAGGCTAGCTCAGGTGGCAATCTTTAAGCAAAAAAAATAAAATAAAAAAATACAATGGCGAGGAGACCCGGTCAAAAAGCAACCCTGAAAAAGGTACCCTCTGAAACTGAGGAAGCAGGGCAACAGTGCCTAGCTCAGGTGACAATCTTTAAGCAAAAGAAACACACAAGGGCGTGGGGAGCTGGCGAAAAGGCAACACTGAGAAATCCACCCTCTGAAACGGACGAAGATGGGCAACAGAGGCTAGCTCAGGTGGCAATCTTTAAGCAAAAAAAATAAGATAAAAAAATACAATGGCGAGGAGACCCGGTCAAAAAGCAACCCTGAAAAAGGTACCCTCTGAAACTGAGGAAGCAGGGCAACAGTGCCTAGCTCAGGTGACAATCTTTAAGCAAAAGAAACACACAAGGGCGTGGGGAGCTGGCGAAAAGGCAACACTGAGAAATCCACCCTCTGAAACGGACGAAGATGGGCAACAGAGGCTAGCTCAGGTGGCAATCTTTAAGCAAAAGAAACACACAAGGGCGTGGAGACCTGGGGAAAAAGCAACACGGAGAAATCCACCCTCTGAAACTGAGGAAGATGGGCAAGAGAGGCTACCTCAGGTGGCAATCCTTAAGCAAAAACAAAGCACAAAGGCGTGGAGCCCTGGGGACAAAGCAACCCTGAAATATCTACCCTCTGAAACTGAGGAACATGGGCAAGAGAGGCTAGCTCAGGTGGCAATCTTTAAGCAAAAACAAAACACAAAGGCGTGGAGACCTGGGGAAAAAGCAACCCTGAAATATCTACCCTCTGAAACTGAGGAAGATGGGCAAGAGAGGCTGGCTTCAGGTGGCAAACGTTAAGCAAAAGAAACACACAAGGGCGTGGAGACCTGGGGAAACAGCAACACGGAGATATCGACCCTCTGAAACTCAGGAAGATGGGCAAGAGAGGCTAGCTCAGGTGGCAATCGTTAAGCAAAAACAAAACCCAAAGGCGTGGAGACCTGGGGAAAAAGCAACCCTGAAATATCTACCCTCTGAAACTGAGGAAGATGGGCAAGAGAGGCTGGCTTCAGGTGGCAATCTTTAAGCAAAAGAAACACACAAGGGCGTGGGGAGCTGGGGAAAAGGCAACACTGAGAAATCCACCCTCTGAAACGGACGAAGATGGGCAACAGAGGCTAGCTCAGGTGGCAATCGTTAAGCAAAAGAAACACACAAGGGCGTGGAGGCCTGGGGAAAAAGCAACACGGAGAAATCCACCCTCTGAAACTGAGGAACATGGGCAAAAGAAGCTAGCTCAGGTTGCAACCTTTAAGCAGAAAAAAAACACAAGGGCGTGCAGACCTGGCAAAAAAGCAACAGTGAGAAATCTACCCTCTGAAACCGACGAAGATGGACAACAGAGGCTAGCTCAGGTGGCAATTTTTAAGGAAAAATAAAAGGAAGTGCGTGGAGACCTGGGGAAAAAGCAACACGGAGAAATCTACCCTCTAGAACTGAGAAAGAAGCGCAACAGAGGCTAGCTCAGGTGGCAATCTTTAAGCAAAAAAAATAAAATAAAAAAATACAATGGCGAGGAGACCCGGTCAAAAAGCAACCCTGAAAAAGGTACCCTCTGAAACTGAGGAAGCAGGGCAACAGTGCCTAGCTCAGGTGACAATCTTTAAGCAAAAGAAACACACAAGGGCGTGGGGAGCTGGCGAAAAGGCAACACTGAGAAATCCACCCTCTGAAACGGACGAAGATGGGCAACAGAGGCTAGCTCAGGTGGCAATCTTTAAGCAAAAGAAACACACAAGGGCGTGGAGACCTGGGGAAAAAGCAACACGGAGAAATCCACCCTCTGAAACTGAGGAAGATGGGCAAGAGAGGCTACCTCAGGTGGCAATCCTTAAGCAAAAACAAAGCACAAAGGCGTGGAGCCCTGGGGACAAAGCAACCCTGAAATATCTACCCTCTGAAACTGAGGAAGATGGGCAAGAGAGGCTGGCTTCAGGTGGCAAACGTTAAGCAAAAGAAACACACAAGGGCGTGGAGACCTGGGGAAACAGCAACACGGAGATATCGACCCTCTGAAACTCAGGAAGATGGGCAAGAGAGGCTAGCTCAGGTGGCAATCGTTAAGCAAAAACAAAACCCAAAGGCGTGGAGACCTGGGGAAAAAGCAACCCTGAAATATCTACCCTCTGAAACTGAGGAAGATGGGCAAGAGAGGCTGGCTTCAGGTGGCAATCTTTAAGCAAAAGAAACACACAAGGGCGTGGGGAGCTGGGGAAAAGGCAACACTGAGAAATCCACCCTCTGAAACGGACAGAGATGGGCAACAGAGGCTAGCTCAGGTGGCAATCGTTAAGCAAAAGAAACACACAAGGGCGTGGAGGCCTGGGGAAAAAGCAACACGGAGAAATCCACCCTCTGAAACTGAGGAACATGGGCAAAAGAAGCTAGCTCAGGTTGCAACCTTTAAGCAGAAAAAAAACACAAGGGCGTGCAGACCTGGCAAAAAAGCAACAGTGAGAAATCTACCCTCTGAAACCGACGAAGATCGACAACAGAGGCTAGCTCAGGTGGCAATTTTTAAGGAAAAATAAAAGGAAGTGCGTGGAGACCTGGGGAAAAAGCAACACGGAGAAATCTACCCTCTAGAACTGAGAAAGAAGCGCAACAGAGGCTAGCTCAGGTGGCAATCTTTAAGCAAAAAAAATAAAATAAAAAAATACAATGGCGAGGAGACCCGGTCAAAAAGCAACCCTGAAAAAGGTACCCTCTGAAACTGAGGAAGCAGGGCAACAGTGCCTAGCTCAGGTGACAATCTTTAAGCAAAAGAAACACACAAGGGCGTGGGGAGCTGGCGAAAAGGCAACACTGAGAAATCCACCCTCTGAAACGGACGAAGATGGGCAACAGAGGCTAGCTCAGGTGGCAATCTTTAAGCAAAAGTAACACACAAGGGCGTGGAGACCTGGGGAAAAAGCAACACGGAGAAATCCACCCTCTGAAACTGAGGAAGATGGGCAAGAGAGGCTACCTCAGGTGGCAATCCTTAAGCAAAAACAAAGCACAAAGGCGTGGAGCCCTGGGGACAAAGCAACCCTGAAATATCTACCCTCTGAAACTGAGGAACATGGGCAAGAGAGGCTAGCTCAGGTGGCAATCTTTAAGCAAAAGAAACACACAAGGGCGTGGAGACCCGGGGAAAAGGCAACACTGAGAAATCCACCCTCTGAAACGGACGAAGATGGGCAACAGAGGCTAGCTCAGGTGGCAATCGTTAAGCAAAAACAAAACCCAAAGGCGTGGAGACCTGGGGAAAAAGCAACCCTGAAATATCTACCCTCTGAAACTGAGGAAGATGGGCAAGAGAGGCTGGCTTCAGGTGGCAATCTTTAAGCAAAAGAAACACACAAGGGCGTGGAGACCTGGGGAAAAAGCAACATTCAGAAATCCACCCTCTGAAACTGAGGAAGATGGGCAACAGAGGCTACCTCAGGTGGCAATCGTTAAGCCAAAGAAACACACAAGGGTGTGGAGACCTGGGGAAAAAGCAACACGGAGAAATCCACCCTCTGAAACTGACGAACATGGGCAAAAGAAGCTAGCTCAGGTTGCAACCTTTAAGCAGAAAAAAAACACATGGGCGTGCAGACCTGGCAAAAAAGCAACAGTGAGAAATCTACCCTCTGAAACCGACGAAGATGGGCAACAGAGGCTAGCTCAGGTGGCAATTTTTAAGGAAAAATAAAAGGAAGTGCGTGGAGACCTGGGGAAAAAGCAACACGGAGAAATCTACCCTCTAGAACTGAGAAAGAAGCGCAACAGAGGCTAGCTCAGGTGGCAATCTTTAAGCAAAAAAAATAAGATAAAAAAATACAATGGCGAGGAGACCCGGTGAAAAAGCAACCCTGAAAAAGGTACCCTCTGAAACTGAGGAAGCAGGGCAACAGTGCCTAGCTCAGGTGACAATCTTTAAGCAAAAGAAACACACAAGGGCGTGGGGAGCTGGCGAAAAGGCAACACTGAGAAATCCACCCTCTGAAACGGACGAAGATGGGCAACAGAGGCTACCTCAGGTGGCCATCGTTAAGCCAAAGAAACACACAAGGGTGTGGAGACCTGGGGAAAAAGCAACACGGAGAAATCCACCCTCTGAAACTGAGGAACATGGGCAAAAGAAGCTAGCTCAGGTTGCAGCCTTCAAGCAGAAAAAAAAAAGACGCAAGGGCGTGGAGAGCTGGCGAAAAAGCAACACTGAGAAATCTACCCTCTGAAACCGAAGAAGATGGGCAACAGAGGCTAGCTCAGGTGGCAATCTTTAAGCAAAAAAAAAAAAATAAAAAAATACAATGGCGAGGAGACCCGGTCAAAAAGCAACCCTGAAAAAGGTACCCTCTGAAACTGAGGAAGCAGCGCAACAGTGCCTAGCTCAGGTGACAATCTTTAAGCAAAAAAAAAAAACAAAAAACAAAAAACAAAAAACAAAACCCACAATGGAGTGGAGACCCGGGGGAAATCAACACTGAAAAATACAAAAAGAATGGAAGACCAATAGACAGAGCAGGCACTTTCACCTGGGGTGGAGGAGGTACGCATGGATGACCGATAAGCGCATGAAAAGATGTGAGCTGTTCCCTGGAAAAGCAAGTGAGAAAATTAGAGGGAGACATTGTGGGGACACATGGGTGAGACTGCCTTCTTCCAAATACCGGAACAGGATCAAACTGCTAGTCAGGTCGCGGAGAAGCCAAGTCAGTCACTCACGCCTCACTGGTGGTGAAGGGAAACGGTATGGCCTCTGTGAAAAAGGGCGTGGCGGGTTCCAAAACTGACACGCCGCGGAAACCACCACCGAAAGTGGCAACCTACATAAGCCTTTGGTGTATCTTGCCTCCTAAGAGCGTCTGTATGTAGCTGGAGCCTTGGGTCGTTAAGGCTTCCACAGTGATCTGTGGTGGGTGGGTGGGGGGGGGGGCCTTGGGCCTTGGGGGTCTCCGCTGGACCTCCAGGAAGTCAGCTTTTGTGGAGTCCCGTGAGTCCTTCCAGGGAGGGAGGCATCCAACCCGAGGGTGGTCTGGAGGGCACCACTCCCACCACTCCCGGGGGCTGGGGCGGGGGGCGGGGTGGGGGCTGCGGCCACGTTCCTGTTCATTCACACAGAATCCGGGGCATGAATGTTCTTAGCAGCTCTGTTCCACACAGCCCCACACTGGAAACCACACAGACGTCCTGCGAGTCCCATCCCTTGCTCATGTCGCCGGGGCTCCGGAGGAGGGCCACTCTGTAAAAGCGGCCGCCAGATGGCGCCCAACGACCGGCGCGGAGGGGTCAGCGGGAGGGAACCGGGTCACCAGCCAGCGAGAGTGCACAGCCTGAGCCCACCGCCGGGTCAGGTCTCTCTCTGTCTCTGTCTCTGTCTCTGTCTCTGTCTCTGTCTCTCTCTGTCTCTGTCTCTGTCTCTGTCTCTCTCTGTCTCTCTCTCTCTCTCTTTCTCTCTGGGCCCGCTTGGGGCGGCCGGGAGGTCACCACGTGAGGCCCCAGGGTGTCCACCTCGGAGCTCCCAGGCAGCACAGGGCAACCCTGGGCGCAGAAGGAGGTGTTGGAAAATCGGCGGGGAGGGGGGTGGGGTGGGTGGGCTTGCCAGGAAGGGGACAGACTCCCCACGTGACTTCTGGGCCGGGCCGGGCGCGGGGCTGCCGGCTGGCTGACGCGGACAGAGGTGGAAAAGTCCCCGGAGATGCCACGGGGCAGGCCGGGGCTGCCGGCCCCCGCTTCCCGGAGCGGCCCGAGCACTTCCCGGGCTCCCGGGAGGACTTAGAAAATCACGGCGGGGTGGGGGGTGGGGGTCGCTGTCAAACCGAAACCATGCACGTCATCAGAGAAGGACCGTGACGACGGAGGAATTGTCCGCAGTCTGTCAGGAATTGTGTGCAGCCTGTCACTTCCGGCCCAGAGGGTCTCTCTAAGGCAGACGGACAGACAGAGCCCACAAGTCGTAGAGGAAAGGACCGAGCCGCTTGGCCGCGGAAAAGTTTACAACACAAAACAGGTCTCCCTCCGCACGGGGCCACAGCAAAGCCCAAAGACGACACACGGGGGGGGAGCATGGGTGCAGATGCACGTGTGGTGATAAGAATATGGATTTCAGCAGGGCTTCCCGTCCTCATCAACAAGCAGAAGCACCCAAATGGTGGGGGTTGGGGGGCAGAGACCTCACAGCCATTCCCTCCACAAATCGAGTTCCCCGGGACATCCTCACAGCGCCGTGCTGTGAGTGTGTGTGGGTGTTTAAAATGGAGTAAATGTGGACGTGGAACTGCTCCGTGAAACCAAAATAACAACAGTCGTAGATCTTCTTTGGTCATTTAGAAAATTCTTTTTTTTTTTTTTTCCCCAGCGGTGCACGTATTTCCCTTCCAAAAAAGAAGAACGGGAAAGGAGATGTTAAAGGCAAGCAGAGAGAGGAAAACTGTTGCAAAACAAAAGCTGAGCTCCCGTCCGAGGGAGGCCTCCTCCATTGGAGGCCTAGGAAATCATTCTGACAAAATGGAGGATCTCTGTCTTTGGTGTCGATTCCCTCAGAGGTCAAGAGAAACATTTTCCAATGTCTTTATCAGGAGGAGACTAGAAGTTAGAGAAAAGTATCCTTTCGGGAGTGAGAAAAACAAATTCTGATTTTGCATCAGCTTCCCTCCGATCTTGAAACTCATTGACTTGATTCCATTCTGTCGACGGAAATAATCCGGAACCAATCTATCCGTGAAAATCGGGGTGCGTTTATTCTGAGCTAAAATGTGAGGACTGTGGCCCGGGGCCTTTCTTCCCGAAGGAAGAGAGGGTGCCCGGGAAGTGGGGTGTACAGAGTGCTTCTAGACCCCCAGAGAGGACGTTTCACATAGGATCGAAAGGTCCCTTGGATGATAGTCGCGAGACTGCTCTGTCGGCACAGCGATCGACAGACACTGCTGGGTGGCAGGTCTGTTGTCTGGGCCTGGGTGGTCACAGGGGAGCCGGATGGTCAAAGGTGAGCGCAACCATCCGCTCCTAGCCTAAGGAAAGATGCCTCTCCTTAAGGAAAGGCCCGAGCACGGGGAAGCTGCTCCTTTCCCTTAAGGGCATTGGTTCTTGCCGTAGGAAATGTGTAAAGCGGATCTACGATGCGATGCGTGCTCGACGGCCACGTCAGGCCCTTTTCGAAAAACACTGTCAGGCCGAATTAGGCCGACACCCAATGGCTTCCTCATAGACTCCCATAGATCCTATCGCTCGCCATTTCTATCTGTCCACTCGTTCCAATTTTAGGCCACTTGACCACGAACAGGCCTTTTTCTCAGATTATTTTCCCCGTGAAACTTTGATCACCTTTTCACAGACAAAACGATCTTTACTTTTTAGGCCCTCTTGCCTGAAGGCAGCCATCTCACTTTCCTTGAACACAAAGATGTTTCCCATATTCACTTTTAGTGGCTTTTTGTTTTGTTTTGTTTTGTTTTGAGGACGATGAGCCCTGAGCTAACTGCTGCCAATCCTCCTCTTTTTGCCGAGGAAGGCTGGCCCTGAGCTCACCTCCGTGCCCATCTTCCTCTATTTCATATGTGGGACGCCTACCACCACGTGGCTCGCCCAGCGGTGCCACGTCCACCCCCGGGATCCGAACTGGCGAACCCCGGGCCGGCGAAGCGGAACAGGCACACTTAACCAGCGCGCCACCGGGCCGGCCTAGTGGCTTTCATCGCATTTGTTAAGTAGATTTTTTAACCCTCACGAACCTTAATTTTGGTGAAAACTAAGAAGCCAGCAATTAGGAACTGTCCTTCCCATGAGCATTCCGTCGCTTGGCCAATGTCTAAACACTTGGCCACTTTTAGAAACATGGGATTTCATAGGTTTATCTTTTCCTTCGCTTTATTTGATTTCATCTCACTTTAGTTTTTGGGTGAGGAAGATCGGCCCTCACAGAGCTAACGCCTGTTGCCAATCTTCCGTTTTTGTTTTTTTTTTCCCCCCTCCCGATTTTTCTCCCCCAATCCCCCCCATGACATAGTTGTCTATCTTAGTTGAGGGCCCTTCCAGTTGTGGCATGTGGGACGCCGCCTCCACACGGCCCGACGAGCGGTGCCGTGTCCGTGCCGTGCCCGGGATCTGAACCGGCAAAACCCTGGGCCGCCGAAGGGGAGCTTGTGAACTTAACCACTCGGCCACGGGGCCGCCCCTGTCCGTGGACTTTTTTATCACCTGATTTCACCTCGCAAAACTTCAAAGCTTCAAGTTATCAGAGAGGTTTGGGAAGTTGTTTTTATTAATTTAATTAATTTATTTTTCGAGGAAGACGAGCCCCGAGCTGACACCTGCTGCCAATTCTCCTCTTTTTGCCCCGGGAGAGTGGTCCCGAGCTAACATCCGTGCCCATCCCCCTCCCCTTGATAGGCGGGACGCTGACCACAGCGTGGCTCGCCAAGCGGCGCCACGTCCGCACCCTGGATCCGAACCTGCGAACCCCTGGCTGACAAAACGGAACGTGCGAACTTAACCGCTGTGCCGCCGGGCTGGCCCTTCGGGAAGTTATTTTCAGGACACGGGCCATAAACTAGAATCACCGCTACAGGTTTATCGGAGCGACATCAGCGTTCGTGGTGGATTGAGTCGTCCCCTCTGTCTCTCCCCTCCAGGGCACAACCAAAGGGACGTCTATCGACCCACCCACCAAGGATTCCCCCCCCCCCCGCACGGCACAGCAGGATGCCTGAGAGATCCACGCAGCCCTACAGCGGCAAGTCACATTCGCACAGTCAAAATTCAATGGCAGAGACAAAACGTTAAGGTCAGTGAGAGGGAAGAGAATAACCGGCCCAGGAGCAACGGTGTGAAGAACACGGAGAAGACGGGTCCTAGACGCCGGGGTCCCCGGAGCAGCGATTTCATCAGAGGCCCGCAAACGTCCACGATCTCCACACCACGTTTATGGCCGACTGCGTGCGTGGGTCCTTTGGAATCGACCAGGCTACCGTCCGGGCCACTTTGGGACATCGTGTCCAGCTGCCCCGAGCGGTGGAGCTGTCGTTCAAGTGTAAGATGGGGCCCGTCCGGGGAGAGAATGGGGACGGGGAAAGGGAGGCCGCGGGAAGTCACAGAGTCTGAGGTGTTCGGGGGAGACTGACTCTTCTGAAGTGGAGGTGGTAGAAGGAGAGCAGCAGGATTTTTGGATTTTTGTTCCCTCTGTTAGGTATCTGGGTCCGGAGGAGAGTGGGGCGGGGGGGGGGGCGGGTGGTGGTGGTGGTGGTGGGTGTGAGGCTGAGGCGGGGCTGGTGTTTCCTTTCCGAGTCAGGTGGAAGAGCTCCTCCAGTGGAGGTTTTTAGACAAGGGGTCTGGTCTGGCAGGATGGGAGGTTGCGGGTTGAGCCACAGGGGAATCTGTCGTAGCTCAGACTCGGGCCTTTGAAGAAATAGACAGAGAGAGGAGTTTTGCTCTGTCTGTCACCGCAGCCGGCACCTCAGGAGCAACAACAGGAGGCTTCCCGAATGAGTGAAGGGGCAGGAGCCAGCGTGCCCCGTGCCTCTCTCAGCCCTGCGCCGGCAGGGAAGGAAGCAGGCAGGCAGGCCTCAGGGCTACTCCCGTCCTACTGCCCGGTGGTCCCTGTCCCGGCCCCGCCCCCACTCTCCCCCTGACCCTCACCGCTCCCCAGCCCTCTTCTCAGCCAGAGAGGCGATGGGGGGGGGCGGTGCAGTCCCAGAACAAGTTTCCTCTCATCCGCCATCATCTTGCCACCCTGACGACTTGGCCTGAGATCCGGCCTAGGCTGTACCCTGAGATCCGGCCTAGGCTGTACCCGTGTGTGGTTTTCCTGTGGACAAGGGGGCCGGTTCACCATTTCGGAAGAAACCCCTAGCCTTCCACTGCGGAGTCGCCAGCCTGGGAGGGGGGAGGGGGGAGGGGGGAGGGGAGGTCAGGCCCATTCATTCCGATGGGCCTGGCGTCAGGGCTTCATTCAAGTGCAGGAAGCTCTCTCCCATGGCCTCGGGCTTTTTTCCATTGAACGGCTTTCTTCAATTCCCCCACCCTTAGGCCGCAGTCCACCAAGGGCCGGGAGGCAGGGAGGGAAGATGTTGGGGCAGGGTGGCTGTCTGAGAAACTCGCCTCATCTGGGGCAGAAAGAGTGCCCCCCTCCTTTCTCTAACCCTACTAGACTGCTTGAGGATCACGGACGGTTTGGCTCATCGATGAGCCCTGCGTTATGGGCCCGGCAAGCAAACTCCTAACGGGCAACCCGCCGCTCTAGGCGTGTGTGGGTTTTTTGATCTTTCACCTTCAAGTTCGCACGACATCGGTCCGTGTCCCCCGCCCCGGCTTCCCATGGGAAATCCTCCGTCTCTTTCCACAGACTCACTGGCGACTTCACACAGTGCCTGCCTCCTCCTCCTTAGGAAGGAAGGAAGGAAGGAAGGAAGGAAGGAAGGAAGGAAGGAAGGAAGGAAGGGGCTGACCCCGTGGCCGAGCGGTTGAGTTTGCACGCTCCGCTTCAGCGGCCCGGGGCTTGGAAGGTTCGGATCCTGGGCTCGGACACGGCACCGCTCATCAAACCACGCTGAGGTGGCGTCCCACACGGCAGAACCAGAGGGACCCTCAAAGAGAATATAGAACTAGGTACTGGGGTGCTCTGGGGAGAAGAAGAAGAAGGAGGAGGAATAAAAAGAAAAGAAAAGATTGGCAATGAGCTCGGGTGCCAGTCTTTAAAAAAAAAAAAAAAAAAAAGAGGAAGAAAGATGGACAAACAGGAACGAATCCCACTGACGGCACCTCCAAATGGTGGGGGGCAGGGGGGTGGGGGGGGTGGGGAGTGGCATCATCGGGCCAAGGGTGACTCTAAGCGTGATCCCGCGGTTGTGTTATTTGACATTTTATCGAATCGATTTATTATTTTATTTTTGAGGAAGATGAGCCCTGAGCGAACATCTGCCACCAATCCTCCTCTGTCGGCCGAGGAAGACTGGCCCTGAGCTGACATCCGTGCCCATCCCCCTCTACTTTCCAGGTGGGACGCCTGCCACAGCGTGGCTCGCCAAGCGGTGCCGGGTCCTGCGCCCGGGATCCGGACCGGCGAACCCGGGGCCGGCGGAGCAGAACGTGCGAACTTCACCGCCGCGCCACCGGGCCGGCCCCCGGAGTTGTTTTGAAAATCCAGTAAGGGGCTGGCCCCGTGGCCGAGTGGTTAAGTTCGCGCGCTCCGCTGCAGGCAGCCCAGTGTTTCATCGGTTCGTTCGGATCCCGGGCGCGGACACGGCACTGCTCATCAAACCACGCTGAGGCGGCGTCCCACATACCACCGCTAGAAGGACCCACCGCGAAGAACACACAACTACGTACCGGGGGGCTTTGGGGAGAAAAAGGAAAGACAAAAAATAAAATCTTCCAAACTCCAATAAAACTTTGAGTGAAGACGACGAGGAGGATGCGAAACGTATCTCACGCCTCCGAGCCGAGCCGTCCGTTTAGGTTTAGGAAGGGGGACGAGGACCCTTTGTAAGCGACATCCCTTTTTAAGCACCATTCTAAACCACAGAACAGAACTCCCTCTCCTCGACCCGGAGCGAGGAGGTTCCTGGGTGTGTCAGAGAGGGTCACGTCCTCTGCAGCACGAACGAACCGCCAGGGTTCGGCCACGGGAAAGAATTTCTTCCTCTCCAGGGGGACTAAAAGTCACCGACGGCAGCGGGCGTAGGTGCTATCCTTCCCGTCCAGGAAAGGCAGGGAGAACTTCAGCCGTGAAGAGAAGGAGGTCTTCCTCACTCCCCGTTTTGGGAGGGCCCCTTTGGCAGGGGAGTTTTGTCTCCTGATTTCAAGTCAGGAAGAAAAGGGAGAGAGAGAGAGAGAGAGAGAGAGAGAGAGAGTGTGTGTCCTTCTCGTGCCAGGTCGGTCTGAGGGGGACCTCCTCTGGTTTCCTCCCTTCCCAGGGAACGCCGTTCGCTCCTTCTTCTAGAAAAAGCTCCCAAAGCACCACCGCCCAGGATGGTCGACCTACGCCCATCGTCCCTGCTTTCCCAATCATTTCTACCGCGACAGAGGGACAGAGGCCCCTGCCCCATCCCCATCCCCACCCCCACCCCCATCGCCTGCCTCCTTGATGGCCAAAGGAGCTGCCTCTGAGAATGGAACGGGGCTTGGAAACCTTCTAGAGGGGTGACTCTCACCTGCCTGCCTGCTGGGAAAAGCACCACGCTGTCCATCGGACTGCTCTTTTGGGCAAACGTAGGCGTGCCACATAGCGATCGACAGCTATGGCGGGGGGGGGGGGGCGGGGTGGCGTGGTGGTGCCCAGGATCCACGACACGTGACGGCTGCGGAGCACGACAGCCCTAAGACCTTGAGGGAGACGGGGTGGCGCGTGAATCCTTTCGGAACGAGAACGACAGGAAACGCTGACGGGGACGTGTTCTCCTCTCGAGAACACACCAACGCCTCGCACGGTGTCTGACCCGGGGTGCCTCTGACTTTTGTCATCAGAGACGATCCTCTCGACCGCCCCTCACGCTTTGGGGAAAAGGGGAGAGGGACTCGGTAGCACGGGAAAAGCCATCCATCCGCCCTTCCTTTCCGTCTTCACGGCTCCTTCTCGTGGAAAACGAGGAAGCCGTCAGGAGGAACGGAACACTGACCCGGGCCAAAGCGTGGCCCAGCCTGAGCCTCCAAAACCTTCTGCTTAGTGAGAGGTGCCAGACATCCAAGGCGACCTACGTTGCGATTCCACACAGAGGAGAGAGCTAGAACGGTCCAACCCTAGAGGGCGACAGCAGATGGCGGCGGCGGCGGCGGCGGCAGCGGTGGTGGTGATCGTGGTGGGGCAGATCCGGGAGTGGGGCCGTTTTTTCTTTCGGGGGGAGGGGATGGAAACGGAAACCTTCTGGAAATAGATAGCCATGACGGATGCGCCACCTTGGGGAGAGAGACTCCCGAAGGCCACTGGCTTGTGCCCCGTGGAAAGGATGGATTCGGTGGGATGGGAATTCTACCTCCGTGTAGAGCGTGTGGTAAACCACGAGGTAGGTGGGTGGGTGGCCTCCCTGCCTCGCCTCCACCTAGACGTCCACACACAGAGACCGACGAGGGAGGGAGGGAGGGAGGGAGGGAGGGAGGGAGAGAGACAAGACTGACAGAGGCCGAGGCCGAGGCCGAGGCAGTGAGCGAGTAAGTGATCGACCCTGGCCATAGGGATTCCTCAGAGGGCGTCTCTTGGCTCCCCAAACGAAGAATGTGTGTGGAGATCGAGAAAGATCACCGACCTAGGAGAACCAGCAAGACTTCCTCACCCGCCAGAGAGCCGCTGGGCCCCTGCCGTCCCTGCCACCGCCACCCCTACCCCTCGCCTTTGGCAGCGACGCCAACGAAAGGCAGGCAGACGAGTGGGAGAGTCGTGTGGTGGTGTCCCCCAAGGAAGGTGGGTCCATGCCGACGAGCGGTCGTCGGCGTGTGGAAAAGCCAGAGGCGGGCTGACTAGAAGGAGGGCGTCCTGGAGGAAGGGGCCAGGGTGTGAGGGAGAGAGGCCTGTTCCTCTTCCCCTGTCGGTCCCAAGTCAGGGGCCCAAAGGAGGAAAGCTGTCCGTTCCTTTCCGACTCGGACGGTTCGGGCGGAACCGACCGATCCCCGCGGCGGCGCAGTCGGGGCTTTCTGGACCAGAACCCCTCTCTCTGTCGCCTTTCGACCACACGCACGCTTTAGAGGCCAAGGGAAAATGGA
>NW_027224844.1:2167500-2195000 GCF_041296235.1 Equus asinus
GACGCGCGCGCGGCGGCGTGGAGGGGCGGGGGCGCCCCTCGCGGCGGCCCCGATTGACGGCGCGTGAGCGGGGCCGGGGCACCAGGCAGTCGCGTCGACACCGGCCGGCCGGACGGCCCGCGCACGCCCCCGCGGGCCGAGAGCCGGACCGAGGCCCGACC
Source organism: Equus asinus (assembly GCF_041296235.1). Lineage (NCBI taxonomy): Eukaryota > Metazoa > Chordata > Mammalia > Perissodactyla > Equidae > Equus > Equus asinus. Next base: position 2,167,662 of record NW_027224844.1, read on the forward strand.
CCCCGCCCCCGGGGGTGGCGCGGCGCGCCGGCGGCCGGTCACGACGGCTGGCCGGGACCCGACCCGCGCTGCGACAGACACGCGCGCGCCAGAACGGGGCGCCGCGGGAGACGGTCCCCCGCCCGCACGCAACGTCGCCGTCGCGCGGGTGGCGGCGGCGGACACGGAGGAGGCCGCAGCGGCCCCGGGAAGCGAGTCGCGCTCGGGGCGGGGCCCCGGTCGGGCAGCCAGAACAGGCGACGACGGGGAAGGGCTCGGGAGAAGGCCGGCGGCGGCGAGGGCCGAGGCGCCGGAGAGGCGGCGGCGGAAGGGCCGCGGCCCGCCGAGAGACGCGCTCGGGGCGAAGGAGGGAAGACAGAACCTCCCGAGGCAAGTCGGCCGCCGGAGCACACACGGGGTCTCACCGCCAGGGGCCTCCAGCACCAGGGGCGGTCCCGCGGCGCCCAGAACGGCGACTGGCCCCGTCGCCCCGCGCGCAGCTCACGGGGGCTCGGCCCCGCCACGGCCAGGGCTCTCCCGCACGCGGCGCCAGCGTCCCGCGCCGGGCGCCTGGCGCGCGGGCCCCACCCGACCGGAGCCGAGAGCACTTCGCCCGGGGCCACCACCGGCCTCGGTGGCCGGAGGCGACACCCGCACAGCGAGGCCCACTTCGGTCCCGGCCGGTGGGCGGCGCGGCCAGGCGTCTGCCCGGGCGGGGGAGCACCGGGGGCAGCGGGGAGCGCGGCGCGCGCCTCGACGGAGGGAGCACGGGCTCGCGGGAAGGCTCCCGGGGACGGCCTCGGGCGCGGACGGGCCACCAGGAAAACACACGCGGGATCCCACCGCCAACGACACGCGAGGGCGGTCCCACGACGCCTGGGACGCCGGCCGGCCTCAGCCACCCCTCGGCCTCCCGCGGGCCCGGCCCCACCGCCGGGGCCTACGTGAGGCGCCCCCGCCGCCGGGGGCCGCCCCGTCCACCCAGCCACCCGTCTGCCTGTCTGGTCTGCTCCGGGGCCCACGTCCCGAGGGAACGCGCCCGAGAGCGGCGGCGGCCCCCACCCATGCCCGCACGCCACCACCGGCTGCGGCTCGGGACGGGAGCGAGCGGAGAGCCAGCCGCTCGCGGCGGGGCGGAGCCCGGACGGGGCCGGGCCCTCTCCCCGCCCCAGCGCGCGACGGGAGAACCACGCGCACGCTCGCGCACACGCGCGGCCCCGCGCCCGACGACGGCCCGGCCGGGCGTGACCCTCCCCCGACTCGGAGGGGGGAGGCGCCGGCCGCGGTAGGCAAAGAGCAGCTCTGCCCACGCGCCACGGTGGTGGCGTCCGTGGCTACTACGCGCAAAGGAGGGGCGGCGGCTGGGGGGTCCGGTACCCCAAGGCACCCTCTCGGATCGCTAGAGAAGGCTTTCTCACCGAGGGCGTGTCGCCCCCGCCCATCGTCCGCCATCGGGCCCACCAAGGCGCTTACAGACACCATGGCCACGCAATGCAGGAGGGGTCTGCGGTAGAGGTAAGGCCTAGAGCAAGTCGGAGCGTCCGTGGTCAGGGCCGCGAGCCCGCGCTGCCCCGGGCTCGCCATCTCTGGCCACACTGGGCTTAGCTAGGGATCTACAAGGCCCCTGTGCGGCTCCCAAGTCAGTGCCTCCCCTCAGGCCGAGAGACCAAGGGAGGGAGAGACTGGGACGGAGGTGCCGATCAAACAGCACCTCCCAACCAAAGAGCCAGCGCCACGCCGCTGGCTCGGCCCGCCACGGTCACTCCCACACCCGCGGGGAAACCCCAGCAAGGGGAACGCGCGGGCACGCGCCCGAGCCTGCCCGCCCCCACACGGCACGCCGTGGGGGGCGACGAGGCACCCGTCCCCCCCGAGGGGGACGAGGGGCACGCCTCCCTTACCGACTCGACCCCCCCGCTCCTCAGACACACCAGCGCAGTGGTTACCTGAGGAGGCCGACGGGAACAGGGAACGACACCGCCACTCGGCCTCGGGCGCCTGAGGGACGACCTGGAACGCTCCAGGGGCACCGCCAACGGCCTGGGGAACGCGCTCACGCGCCCGGGAAGGCGCGCGGCGCGGCGGCAACACGGCCCGCCCCACCGCGGGGAGGGCCGCCCGCGAGACACAGCCAAGAGGCACAGGCAGAGCATCCGCCGCGTCACGGAGACCCCGACACCGCCCACGCCACGAGGCACGGGGCGGGGGAGCGAGGTCGGGCCGGATTCCGCACCCCTGCCGCCTCCCACACGCCACTCGCAGCGGGGGAGAACGGGCGAGGGGACCCGCGGGCAGAGCGAGAAGAGCGGTCCCGTTCGCCATGAACGTCCGTCCCTCGTCTGGCACGGCTTAGGCCCGGCCCGGGAGAGCACAGCATCACCACATCGGTCGGCAGCATAACGCGAGGGACCCCCGAGCAAGGGAAGGCCGGCGAGGACAGCGAGCGGAGGAGCCTGCTTCAGCCTCACCGACCCCTCTCCTCCTCCAGCAAGCGCGGGCGACGACCCCAGGACGAGAACGCCTGACACGCACTGGCACGGAGCCGGTGGGATGGGGTAAGTCGCGACCGCACCCGGGTGCCGGCGGCAGGGAGTGCACGTGGTAGAGGACCCCGCGCCCCTAACCCCGCCGCCCTCGGGTACCAGAGACCGGAGGTGGCACCACGGTCGTGGGGGCGCCTGGAACGCACAAGAGCCGGCGCGCAGGCCCCAGCGGGCGGCTCAAGCGGCGGGGGTGGAAACGGGCGTCCGGTTCTCGGCCAGAGCCCGGAGCCCTCCCCGCACACGCATCCAGGCACCCGGAAGCTCTCGGGCGACTGTCACCCGAGCAGAGCGTGTCAGCACTTATCTGGCGGCACAAAACCACCCATTCGGGGGCAAGAATCGCCGCGCCCGGAGACGGGGCCCACCCACGGATCACCAGGGGAACCCCTGGATCACGGCCACGGCCACCAGACCCCAAGCACGACCCCATCGCCACCAGGCCCGGAGCTCCCGGGGCCATCTGGTCGACCCCAGAAGCGTGGCGGCAGGGGGAGCCGGGGACAGCCTCCCCGGGCCGCCCGCGCGGGCCGGGACCGGTCGGTCCCTCCCTCTGAGTCGCCGGGTCAGGACTTAGAAAAGAATTCCGCGGAGGCGCCTCCGGCGACCGGGCCCGGGGCGGGACCGTGGCTCCCGTCCCTCAGCCGGGGCTCCACCTACGCCTCGAGCCGGCCCCCTCCCGCCTCCGGACAAAGACGCGACCCGCGAAACTCGGAGAGAGAAGTCCGGTCCGACGGCCCGGACCCACCCCGGGCACGCGTCCGGGCCGGGGACGCCCTCCCCGGCCCGCCCTCGAGGGCTCCCGGGGCCGGTCCACGCTCTTCTCCAGGGCGGGACTTGGAAAAAAAAACTGCCACGGAGGAGGAGGCATCCGAGGACCGGGCCCGGTCCCCACCGCCAGAGCCGGTCGACTCGGAAGACCAGTGGGGAAAAGGCCAGCCCGGCGGCCGAGCCCGTCGCGCCCTCCACGGGCCTCCCCCGCAAGGCCCCGGCCGGTCGCCCACCTCCGGAGCGGGGCGCGGAAAGGGGATCGGCGACGCGGAAGGCCCGACCACCGGGCCGCCCTCGGGACGACGGCCGGGCACGGGACGAGCTCCCTCGCCCGTTCCCCCGCGGCGGCCCCCCACCCCCTCCCGGGGACGGAGGGGCACCGGCGGCTGCTGGTCGACCCGTCCGGGAGGCCCCACACCCCGGCCGGCACCGGGCGGCGCGGCGACAGCCACCTCCCTCAGTAGCCTGCACCTCCAATCTCCGGCGAGCGGGCGTCGCGCTCACGCCCCGGCGCCACCGGGCCAGATCCCGCCAGCGACGCCGGCCTCCCGGGACTCTGCCTCGGTCACCGCGGCCGAGTCCCGTCCCTTGGCCCGCGTCGCCGGAGCTCCGGAGGAAAGAGACGATATAAAAGCGGCCGCCAGGTGGCACCCGGCGACCGACGACCGCCTCAGCGGGACGGAGCCGGAGCGCGGGCCCGCCGGGGAGCACAGCCGGGCCGCCGGGCCGCCCGATCCCGTCCCGGAGCCCCCTCGGACCCAGCCTCCCGGCCCAGTGCGGCCCCGGGGCGTCCGCCCGCGGGCTCCCGGCCGCCAAGGCGCAGCCCCAGCCGCAGGAGGGGGACTCGGAAAAGGTTTCTCGGGCGATCACCGGGAAGGGGAAGGGGAGAGTTCCCCCCAGAGAGGCCAGGGGGCGGCCCGGGCCGGGCTGGGCCGGTGCGGCCGGGAGGCCGCCGCTTCCCGGAGCGGCTGGAGCGCCCCCGGGGTTCCCGGGAGGACTTAGAAAATCAGGGCGGGCGGGGACGGTCAAACCGAAACCAGGCACGTCATCCGAGAAGGACCGTGATGACGGGAGGAGGAAAGCTTTCCAGTCCAGAGGGCCTGTCGAAGGCAGGCGGAGAGTCTACCCGCTGAAACTGACGAAGATGGGCAAAAGAAGCTAGCTCAGGCGCCGACATTTAAGGAAATAAAAAAAAAAAAGCACGAGGGCGTGGAGAAATGGGGAAAAATCAACACTGAGAAATCTACCCTCTGAAACCGACGAAGATGGGCAACAGGGGCTAGCTCAGGTGGCAATTTTTAAGGAAAAATGAAAGGAAGTGCGTGGAGACCTGGGGAAAAAGCAACACGGAGAAATCTACCCTCTAGAACTGAGAAAGAAGCGCAACAGAGGCTAGCTCAGGTGGCAATCTTTAAGCAAAAAAAATAAAATAAAAAAATACAATGGCGAGGAGACCCGGTCAAAAAGCAACCCTGAAAAAGGTACCCTCTGAAACTGAGGAAGCAGGGCAACAGTGCCTAGCTCAGGTGACAATCTTTAAGCAAAAGAAACACACAAGGGCGTGGGGAGCTGGCGAAAAGGCAACACTGAGAAATCCACCCTCTGAAACGGACGAAGATGGGCAACAGAGGCTAGCTCAGGTGGCAATCGTTAAGCAAAAGAAACACACAAGGGCGTGGAGACCTGGGGAAAAAGCAACACGGAGAAATCCACCCTCTGAAACTGAGGAAGATGGGCAAGAGAGGCTACCTCAGGTGGCAATCCTTAAGCAAAAGCAAAGCACAAAGGCGTGGAGCCCTGGGGACAAAGCAACCCTGAAATATCTACCCTCTGAAACTGAGGAACATGGGCAAGAGAGGCTAGCTCAGGTGGCACTCGTTAAGCAAAAACAAAACCCAAAGGCGTGGAGACCTGGGGAAAAAGCAACCCTGAAATATCTACCCTCTGAAACTGAGGAAGATGGGCAAGAGAGGCTGGCTTCAGGTGGCAATCGTTAAGCAAAAGAAACACACAAGGGCGTGGAGACCTGGGGAAAAAGCAACATTCAGAAATCCACCCTCTGAAACTGAGGAAGATGGGCAACAGAGGCTACCTCAGGTGGCAATCGTTAAGCCAAAGAAACACACAAGGGTCTGGAGACCTGGGGAAAAAGCAACACGGAGAAATCCACCCTCTGAAACTGACGAACATGGGCAAAAGAAGCTAGCTCAGGTTGCAACCTTTAAGCAGAAAAAAAACACAAGGGCGTGCAGACCTGGCAAAAAAGCAACAGTGAGAAATCTACCCTCTGAAACCGACGAAGATGGACAACAGAGGCTAGCTCAGGTGGCAATTTTTAAGGAAAAATAAAAGGAAGTGCGTGGAGACCTGGGGAAAAAGCAACACGGAGAAATCTACCCTCTAGAACTGAGAAAGAAGCGCAACAGAGGCTAGCTCAGGTGGCAATCTTTAAGCAAAAAAAATAAGATAAAAAAATACAATGGCGAGGAGACCCGGTGAAAAAGCAACCCTGAAAAAGGTACCCTCTGAAACTGAGGAAGCAGGGCAACAGTGCCTAGCTCAGGTGACAATCTTTAAGCAAAAGAAACACACAAGGGCGTGGGGAGCTGGCGAAAAGGCAACACTGAGAAATCCACCCTCTGAAACGGACGAAGATGGGCAACAGAGGCTAGCTCAGGTGGCAATCGTTAAGCAAAAGAAACACACAAGGGCGTGGAGACCTGGGGAAAAAGCAACACGGAGAAATCCACCCTCTGAAACTGAGGAAGATGGGCAAGAGAGGCTACCTCAGGTGGCAATCCTTAAGCAAAAACAAAGCACAAAGGCGTGGAGCCCTGGGGACAAAGCAACCCTGAAATATCTACCCTCTGAAACTGAGGAACATGGGCAAGAGAGGCTAGCTCAGGTGGCAATCGTTAAGCAAAAACAAAACACAAAGGCGTGGAGACCTGGGGAAAAAGCAACCCTGAAATATCTACCCTCTGAAACTGAGGAAGATGGGCAAGAGAGGCTGGCTTCAGGTGGCAATCTTTAAGCAAAAGAAACACACAAGGGCGTGGAGGCCTGGGGAAAAAGCAACACGGAGAAATCCACCCTCTGAAACTGAGGGACATGGGCAAAAGAAGCTAGCTCAGGTTGCAACCTTTAAGCAGAAAAAAAACACAAGGGCGTGCAGACCTGGCAAAAAAGCAACAGTGAGAAATCTACCCTCTGAAACCGACGAAGATGGACAACAGAGGCTAGCTCAGGTGGCAATTTTTAAGGAAAAATAAAAGGAAGTGCGTGGAGACCTGGGGAAAAAGCAACACGGAGAAATCTACCCTCTAGAACTGAGAAAGAAGCGCAACAGAGGCTAGCTCAGGTGGCAATCTTTAAGCAAAAAAAATAAGATAAAAAAATACAATGGCGAGGAGACCCGGTCAAAAAGCAACCCTGAAAAAGGTACCCTCTGAAACTGAGGAAGCAGGGCAACAGTGCCTAGCTCAGGTGACAATCTTTAAGCAAAAGAAACACACAAGGGCGTGGGGAGCTGGCGAAAAGGCAACACTGAGAAATCCACCCTCTGAAACGGACGAAGATGGGCAACAGAGGCTAGCTCAGGTGGCAATCGTTAAGCAAAAGAAACACACAAGGGCGTGGAGACCTGGGGAAAAAGCAACACGGAGAAATCCACCCTCTGAAACTGAGGAAGATGGTCAAGAGAGGCTACCTCAGGTGGCAATCCTTAAGCAAAAACAAAGCACAAAGGCGTGGAGCCCTGGGGACAAAGCAACCCTGAAATATCTACCCTCTGAAACTGAGGAACATGGGCAAGAGAGGCTAGCTCAGGTGGCAATCGTTAAGCAAAAACAAAACACAAAGGCGTGGAGACCTGGGGAAAAAGCAACCCTGAAATATCTACCCTCTGAAACTGAGGAAGATGGGCAAGAGAGGCTGGCTTCAGGTGGCAATCTTTAAGCAAAAGAAACACACAAGGGCGTGGAGGCCTGGGGAAAAAGCAACACGGAGAAATCCACCCTCTGAAACTGAGGGACATGGGCAAAAGAAGCTAGCTCAGGTTGCAACCTTTAAGCAGAAAAAAAACACAAGGGCGTGCAGACCTGGCAAAAAAGCAACAGTGAGAAATCTACCCTCTGAAACCGACGAAGATGGACAACAGAGGCTAGCTCAGGTGGCAATTTTTAAGGAAAAATAAAAGGAAGTGCGTGGAGACCTGGGGAAAAAGCAACACGGAGAAATCTACCCTCTAGAACTGAGAAAGAAGCGCAACAGAGGCTAGCTCAGGTGGCAATCTTTAAGCAAAAAAAATAAAATAAAAAAATACAATGGCGAGGAGACCCGGTCAAAAAGCAACCCTGAAAAAGGTACCCTCTGAAACTGAGGAAGCAGGGCAACAGTGCCTAGCTCAGGTGACAATCTTTAAGCAAAAGAAACACACAAGGGCGTGGGGAGCTGGCGAAAAGGCAACACTGAGAAATCCACCCTCTGAAACGGACGAAGATGGGCAACAGAGGCTAGCTCAGGTGGCAATCTTTAAGCAAAAGAAACACACAAGGGCGTGGAGACCTGGGGAAAAAGCAACACGGAGAAATCCACCCTCTGAAACTGACGAACATGGGCAAAAGAAGCTAGCTCAGGTTGCAACCTTTAAGCAGAAAAAAAACACAAGGGCGTGCAGACCTGGCAAAAAAGCAACAGTGAGAAATCTACCCTCTGAAACCGACGAAGATGGACAACAGAGGCTAGCTCAGGTGGCAATTTTTAAGGAAAAATAAAAGGAAGTGCGTGGAGACCTGGGGAAAAAGCAACACGGAGAAATCTACCCTCTAGAACTGAGAAAGAAGCGCAACAGAGGCTAGCTCAGGTGGCAATCTTTAAGCAAAAAAAATAAGATAAAAAAATACAATGGCGAGGAGACCCGGTCAAAAAGCAACCCTGAAAAAGGTACCCTCTGAAACTGAGGAAGCAGGGCAACAGTGCCTAGCTCAGGTGACAATCTTTAAGCAAAAGAAACACACAAGGGCGTGGGGAGCTGGCGAAAAGGCAACACTGAGAAATCCACCCTCTGAAACGGACGAAGATGGGCAACAGAGGCTAGCTCAGGTGGCAATCTTTAAGCAAAAGAAACACACAAGGGCGTGGAGACCTGGGGAAAAAGCAACACGGAGAAATCCACCCTCTGAAACTGAGGAAGATGGGCAAGAGAGGCTACCTCAGGTGGCAATCCTTAAGCAAAAACAAAGCACAAAGGCGTGGAGCCCTGGGGACAAAGCAACCCTGAAATATCTACCCTCTGAAACTGAGGAACATGGGCAAGAGAGGCTAGCTCAGGTGGCAATCGTTAAGCAAAAACAAAACACAAAGGCGTGGAGACCTGGGGAAAAAGCAACCCTGAAATATCTACCCTCTGAAACTGAGGAAGATGGGCAAGAGAGGCTGGCTTCAGGTGGCAATCTTTAAGCAAAAGAAACACACAAGGGCGTGGAGGCCTGGGGAAAAAGCAACACGGAGAAATCCACCCTCTGAAACTGAGGGACATGGGCAAAAGAAGCTAGCTCAGGTTGCAACCTTTAAGCAGAAAAAAAACACAAGGGCGTGCAGACCTGGCAAAAAAGCAACAGTGAGAAATCTACCCTCTGAAACCGACGAAGATGGACAACAGAGGCTAGCTCAGGTGGCAATTTTTAAGGAAAAATAAAAGGAAGTGCGTGGAGACCTGGGGAAAAAGCAACACGGAGAAATCTACCCTCTAGAACTGAGAAAGAAGCGCAACAGAGGCTAGCTCAGGTGGCAATCTTTAAGCAAAAAAAATAAAATAAAAAAATACAATGGCGAGGAGACCCGGTCAAAAAGCAACCCTGAAAAAGGTACCCTCTGAAACTGAGGAAGCAGGGCAACAGTGCCTAGCTCAGGTGACAATCTTTAAGCAAAAGAAACACACAAGGGCGTGGGGAGCTGGCGAAAAGGCAACACTGAGAAATCCACCCTCTGAAACGGACGAAGATGGGCAACAGAGGCTAGCTCAGGTGGCAATCTTTAAGCAAAAGAAACACACAAGGGCGTGGAGACCTGGGGAAAAAGCAACACGGAGAAATCCACCCTCTGAAACTGACGAACATGGGCAAAAGAAGCTAGCTCAGGTTGCAACCTTTAAGCAGAAAAAAAACACAAGGGCGTGCAGACCTGGCAAAAAAGCAACAGTGAGAAATCTACCCTCTGAAACCGACGAAGATGGACAACAGAGGCTAGCTCAGGTGGCAATTTTTAAGGAAAAATAAAAGGAAGTGCGTGGAGACCTGGGGAAAAAGCAACACGGAGAAATCTACCCTCTAGAACTGAGAAAGAAGCGCAACAGAGGCTAGCTCAGGTGGCAATCTTTAAGCAAAAAAAATAAGATAAAAAAATACAATGGCGAGGAGACCCGGTCAAAAAGCAACCCTGAAAAAGGTACCCTCTGAAACTGAGGAAGCAGGGCAACAGTGCCTAGCTCAGGTGACAATCTTTAAGCAAAAGAAACACACAAGGGCGTGGGGAGCTGGCGAAAAGGCAACACTGAGAAATCCACCCTCTGAAACGGACGAAGATGGGCAACAGAGGCTAGCTCAGGTGGCAATCTTTAAGCAAAAGAAACACACAAGGGCGTGGAGACCTGGGGAAAAAGCAACACGGAGAAATCCACCCTCTGAAACTGAGGAAGATGGGCAAGAGAGGCTACCTCAGGTGGCAATCCTTAAGCAAAAACAAAGCACAAAGGCGTGGAGCCCTGGGGACAAAGCAACCCTGAAATATCTACCCTCTGAAACTGAGGAACATGGGCAAGAGAGGCTAGCTCAGGTGGCAATCGTTAAGCAAAAACAAAACACAAAGGCGTGGAGACCTGGGGAAAAAGCAACCCTGAAATATCTACCCTCTGAAACTGAGGAAGATGGGCAAGAGAGGCTGGCTTCAGGTGGCAATCTTTAAGCAAAAGAAACACACAAGGGCGTGGAGGCCTGGGGAAAAAGCAACACGGAGAAATCCACCCTCTGAAACTGAGGGACATGGGCAAAAGAAGCTAGCTCAGGTTGCAACCTTTAAGCAGAAAAAAAACACAAGGGCGTGCAGACCTGGCAAAAAAGCAACAGTGAGAAATCTACCCTCTGAAACCGACGAAGATGGACAACAGAGGCTAGCTCAGGTGGCAATTTTTAAGGAAAAATAAAAGGAAGTGCGTGGAGACCTGGGGAAAAAGCAACACGGAGAAATCTACCCTCTAGAACTGAGAAAGAAGCGCAACAGAGGCTAGCTCAGGTGGCAATCTTTAAGCAAAAAAAATAAAATAAAAAAATACAATGGCGAGGAGACCCGGTCAAAAAGCAACCCTGAAAAAGGTACCCTCTGAAACTGAGGAAGCAGGGCAACAGTGCCTAGCTCAGGTGACAATCTTTAAGCAAAAGAAACACACAAGGGCGTGGGGAGCTGGCGAAAAGGCAACACTGAGAAATCCACCCTCTGAAACGGACGAAGATGGGCAACAGAGGCTAGCTCAGGTGGCAATCTTTAAGCAAAAGAAACACACAAGGGCGTGGAGACCTGGGGAAAAAGCAACACGGAGAAATCCACCCTCTGAAACTGACGAACATGGGCAAGAGAGGCTACCTCAGGTGGCAATCCTTAAGCAAAAACAAAGCACAAAGGCGTGGAGCCCTGGGGACAAAGCAACCCTGAAATATCTACCCTCTGAAACTGAGGAACATGGGCAAGAGAGGCTAGCTCAGGTGGCAATCGTTAAGCAAAAACAAAACACTAAGGCGTGGAGACCTGGGGAAAAAGCAACCCTGAAATATCTACCCTCTGAAACTGAGGAAGATGGGCAAGAGAGGCTGGCTTCAGGTGGCAATCTTTAAGCAAAAGAAACACACAAGGGCGTGGAGGCCTGGGGAAAAAGCAACACGGAGAAATCCACCCTCTGAAACTGAGGGACATGGGCAAAAGAAGCTAGCTCAGGTTGCAACCTTTAAGCAGAAAAAAAACACAAGGGCGTGCAGACCTGGCAAAAAAGCAACAGTGAGAAATCTACCCTCTGAAACCGACGAAGATGGACAACAGAGGCTAGCTCAGGTGGCAATTTTTAAGGAAAAATAAAAGGAAGTGCGTGGAGACCTGGGGAAAAAGCAACACGGAGAAATCTACCCTCTAGAACTGAGAAAGAAGCGCAACAGAGGCTAGCTCAGGTGGCAATCTTTAAGCAAAAAAAATAAGATAAAAAAATACAATGGCGAGGAGACCCGGTCAAAAAGCAACCCTGAAAAAGGTACCCTCTGAAACTGAGGAAGCAGGGCAACAGTGCCTAGCTCAGGTGACAATCTTTAAGCAAAAGAAACACACAAGGGCGTGGGGAGCTGGCGAAAAGGCAACACTGAGAAATCCACCCTCTGAAACGGACGAAGATGGGCAACAGAGGCTAGCTCAGGTGGCAATCTTTAAGCAAAAAAAATAAGATAAAAAAATACAATGGCGAGGAGACCCGGTCAAAAAGCAACCCTGAAAAAGGTACCCTCTGAAACTGAGGAAGCAGGGCAACAGTGCCTAGCTCAGGTGACAATCTTTAAGCAAAAGAAACACACAAGGGCGTGGGGAGCTGGCGAAAAGGCAACACTGAGAAATCCACCCTCTGAAACGGACGAAGATGGGCAACAGAGGCTAGCTCAGGTGGCAATCTTTAAGCAAAAGAAACACACAAGGGCGTGGAGACCTGGGGAAAAAGCAACACGGAGAAATCCACCCTCTGAAACTGAGGAAGATGGGCAAGAGAGGCTACCTCAGGTGGCAATCCTTAAGCAAAAACAAAGCACAAAGGCGTGGAGCCCTGGGGACAAAGCAACCCTGAAATATCTACCCTCTGAAACTGAGGAACATGGGCAAGAGAGGCTGGCTTCAGGTGGCAAACGTTAAGCAAAAGAAACACACAAGGGCGTGGAGACCTGGGGAAACAGCAACACGGAGATATCGACCCTCTGAAACTCAGGAAGATGGGCAAGAGGGGCTAGCTCAGGTGGCAATCGTTAAGCAAAAACAAAACCCAAAGGCGTGGAAACCTGGGGAAAAAGCAACCCTGAAATATCTACCCTCTGAAACTGAGGAAGATGGGCAAGAGAGGCTGGCTTCAGGTGGCAATCTTTAAGCAAAAGAAACACACAAGGGCGTGGGGAGCTGGGGAAAAGGCAACACTGAGAAATCCACCCTCTGAAACGGACAGAGATGGGCAACAGAGGCTAGCTCAGGTGGCAATCGTTAAGCAAAAGAAACACACAAGGGCGTGGAGGCCTGGGGAAAAAGCAACACGGAGAAATCCACCCTCTGAAACTGAGGAACATGGGCAAAAGAAGCTAGCTCAGGTTGCAACCTTTAAGCAGAAAAAAAACACAAGGGCGTGCAGACCTGGCAAAAAAGCAACAGTGAGAAATCTACCCTCTGAAACCGACGAAGATGGACAACAGAGGCTAGCTCAGGTGGCAATTTTTAAGGAAAAATAAAAGGAAGTGCGTGGAGACCTGGGGAAAAAGCAACACGGAGAAATCTACCCTCTAGAACTGAGAAAGACGCGCAACAGAGGCTAGCTCAGGTGGCAATCTTTAAGCAAAAAAAATAAAATAAAAAAATACAATGGCGAGGAGACCCGGTTAAAAAGCAACCCTGAAAAAGGTACCCTCTGAAACTGAGGAAGCAGGGCAACAGTGCCTAGCTCAGGTGACAATCTTTAAGCAAAAGAAACACACAAGGGCGTGGGGAGCTGGCGAAAAGGCAACACTGAGAAATCCACCCTCTGAAACGGACGAAGATGGGCAACAGAGGCTAGCTCAGGTGGCAATCTTTAAGCAAAAGAAACACACAAGGGCGTGGAGACCTGGGGAAAAAGCAACACGGAGAAATCCACCCTCTGAAACTGAGGAAGATGGGCAAGAGAGGCTACCTCAGGTGGCAATCCTTAAGCAAAAACAAAGCACAAAGGCGTGGAGCCCTGGGGACAAAGCAACCCTGAAATATCTACCCTCTGAAACTGAGGAACATGGGCAAGAGAGGCTAGCTCAGGTGGCAATCGTTAAGCAAAAACAAAACACAAAGGCGTGGAGACCTGGGGAAAAAGCAACCCTGAAATATCTACCCTCTGAAACTGAGGAAGATGGGCAAGAGAGGCTGGCTTCAGGTGGCAAACGTTAAGCAAAAGAAACACACAAGGGCGTGGAGACCTGGGGAAACAGCAACACGGAGATATCGACCCTCTGAAACTCAGGAAGATGGGCAAGAGAGGCTAGCTCAGGTGGCAATCGTTAAGCAAAAACAAAACCCAAAGGCGTGGAGACCTGGGGAAAAAGCAACCCTGAAATATCTACCCTCTGAAACTGAGGAAGATGGGCAAGAGAGGCTGGCTTCAGGTGGCAATCTTTAAGCAAAAGAAACACACAAGGGCGTGGGGAGCTGGGGAAAAGGCAACACTGAGAAATCCACCCTCTGAAACGGACAGAGATGGGCAACAGAGGCTAGCTCAGGTGGCAATCGTTAAGCAAAAGAAACACACAAGGGCGTGGAGGCCTGGGGAAAAAGCAACACGGAGAAATCCACCCTCTGAAACTGAGGAACATGGGCAAAAGAAGCTAGCTCAGGTTGCAACCTTTAAGCAGAAAAAAAACACAAGGGCGTGCAGACCTGGCAAAAAAGCAACAGTGAGAAATCTACCCTCTGAAACCGACGAAGATCGACAACAGAGGCTAGCTCAGGTGGCAATTTTTAAGGAAAAATAAAAGGAAGTGCGTGGAGACCTGGGGAAAAAGCAACACGGAGAAATCTACCCTCTAGAACTGAGAAAGAAGCGCAACAGAGGCTAGCTCAGGTGGCAATCTTTAAGCAAAAAAAATAAAATAAAAAAATACAATGGCGAGGAGACCCGGTCAAAAAGCAACCCTGAAAAAGGTACCCTCTGAAACTGAGGAAGCAGGGCAACAGTGCCTAGCTCAGGTGACAATCTTTAAGCAAAAGAAACACACAAGGGCGTGGGGAGCTGGCGAAAAGGCAACACTGAGAAATCCACCCTCTGAAACGGACGAAGATGGGCAACAGAGGCTAGCTCAGGTGGCAATCTTTAAGCAAAAGAAACACACAAGGGCGTGGAGACCTGGGGAAAAAGCAACACGGAGAAATCCACCCTCTGAAACTGAGGAAGATGGGCAAGAGAGGCTACCTCAGGTGGCAATCCTTAAGCAAAAACAAAGCACAAAGGCGTGGAGCCCTGGGGACAAAGCAACCCTGAAATATCTACCCTCTGAAACTGAGGAACATGGGCAAGAGAGGCTAGCTCAGGTGGCAATCTTTAAGCAAAAGAAACACACAAGGGCGTGGAGACCTGGGGAAAAGGCAACACTGAGAAATCCACCCTCTGAAACGGACGAAGATGGGCAACAGAGGCTAGCTCAGGTGGCAATCGTTAAGCAAAAACAAAACCCAAAGGCGTGGAGACCTGGGGAAAAAGCAACCCTGAAATATCTACCCTCTGAAACTGAGGAAGATGGGCAAGAGAGGCTGGCTTCAGGTGGCAATCTTTAAGCAAAAGAAACACACAAGGGCGTGGAGACCTGGGGAAAAAGCAACATTCAGAAATCCACCCTCTGAAACTGAGGAAGATGGGCAACAGAGGCTACCTCAGGTGGCAATCGTTAAGCCAAAGAAACACACAAGGGTGTGGAGACCTGGGGAAAAAGCAACACGGAGAAATCCACCCTCTGAAACTGACGAACATGGGCAAAAGAAGCTAGCTCAGGTTGCAACCTTTAAGCAGAAAAAAAACACATGGGCGTGCAGACCTGGCAAAAAAGCAACAGTGAGAAATCTACCCTCTGAAACCGACGAAGATGGGCAACAGAGGCTAGCTCAGGTGGCAATTTTTAAGGAAAAATAAAAGGAAGTGCGTGGAGACCTGGGGAAAAAGCAACACGGAGAAATCTACCCTCTAGAACTGAGAAAGAAGCGCAACAGAGGCTAGCTCAGGTGGCAATCTTTAAGCAAAAAAAATAAGATAAAAAAATACAATGGCGAGGAGACCCGGTGAAAAAGCAACCCTGAAAAAGGTACCCTCTGAAACTGAGGAAGCAGGGCAACAGTGCCTAGCTCAGGTGACAATCTTTAAGCAAAAGAAACACACAAGGGCGTGGGGAGCTGGCGAAAAGGCAACACTGAGAAATCCACCCTCTGAAACGGACGAAGATGGGCAACAGAGGCTACCTCAGGTGGCCATCGTTAAGCCAAAGAAACACACAAGGGTGTGGAGACCTGGGGAAAAAGCAACACGGAGAAATCCACCCTCTGAAACTGAGGAACATGGGCAAAAGAAGCTAGCTCAGGTTGCAGCCTTCAAGCAGAAAAAAAAAAGACGCAAGGGCGTGGAGAGCTGGCGAAAAAGCAACACTGAGAAATCTACCCTCTGAAACCGAAGAAGATGGGCAACAGAGGCTAGCTCAGGTGGCAATCTTTAAGCAAAAAAAAAAAAATAAAAAAATACAATGGCGAGGAGACCCGGTCAAAAAGCAACCCTGAAAAAGGTACCCTCTGAAACTGAGGAAGCAGCGCAACAGTGCCTAGCTCAGGTGACAATCTTTAAGCAAAAAAAAAAAACAAAAAACAAAAAACAAAAAACAAAACCCACAATGGAGTGGAGACCCGGGGGAAATCAACACTGAAAAATACAAAAAGAATGGAAGACCAATAGACAGAGCAGGCACTTTCACCTGGGGTGGAGGAGGTACGCATGGATGACCGATAAGCGCATGAAAAGATGTGAGCTGTTCCCTGGAAAAGCAAGTGAGAAAATTAGAGGGAGACATTGTGGGGACACATGGGTGAGACTGCCTTCTTCCAAATACCGGAACAGGATCAAACTGCTAGTCAGGTCGCGGAGAAGCCAAGTCAGTCACTCACGCCTCACTGGTGGTGAAGGGAAACGGTATGGCCTCTGTGAAAAAGGGCGTGGCGGGTTCCAAAACTGACACGCCGCGGAAACCACCACCGAAAGTGGCAACCTACATAAGCCTTTGGTGTATCTTGCCTCCTAAGAGCGTCTGTATGTAGCTGGAGCCTTGGGTCGTTAAGGCTTCCACAGTGATCTGTGGTGGGTGGGTGGGGGGGGGGGGGCCTTGGGCCTTGGGGGTCTCCGCTGGACCTCCAGGAAGTCAGCTTTTGTGGAGTCCCGTGAGTCCTTCCAGGGAGGGAGGCATCCAACCCGAGGGTGGTCTGGAGGGCACCACTCCCACCACTCCCGGGGGCTGGGGCGGGGGGCGGGGTGGGGGCTGCGGCCACGTTCCTGTTCATTCACACAGAATCCGGGGCATGAATGTTCTTAGCAGCTCTGTTCCACACAGCCCCACACTGGAAACCACACAGACGTCCTGCGAGTCCCATCCCTTGCTCATGTCGCCGGGGCTCCGGAGGAGGGCCACTCTGTAAAAGCGGCCGCCAGATGGCGCCCAACGACCGGCGCGGAGGGGTCAGCGGGAGGGAACCGGGTCACCAGCCAGCGAGAGTGCACAGCCTGAGCCCACCGCCGGGTCAGGTCTCTCTCTGTCTCTGTCTCTGTCTCTGTCTCTGTCTCTGTCTCTCTCTGTCTCTGTCTCTGTCTCTGTCTCTCTCTGTCTCTCTCTCTCTCTCTTTCTCTCTGGGCCCGCTTGGGGCGGCCGGGAGGTCACCACGTGAGGCCCCAGGGTGTCCACCTCGGAGCTCCCAGGCAGCACAGGGCAACCCTGGGCGCAGAAGGAGGTGTTGGAAAATCGGCGGGGAGGGGGGTGGGGTGGGTGGGCTTGCCAGGAAGGGGACAGACTCCCCACGTGACTTCTGGGCCGGGCCGGGCGCGGGGCTGCCGGCTGGCTGACGCGGACAGAGGTGGAAAAGTCCCCGGAGATGCCACGGGGCAGGCCGGGGCTGCCGGCCCCCGCTTCCCGGAGCGGCCCGAGCACTTCCCGGGCTCCCGGGAGGACTTAGAAAATCACGGCGGGGTGGGGGGTGGGGGTCGCTGTCAAACCGAAACCATGCACGTCATCAGAGAAGGACCGTGACGACGGAGGAATTGTCCGCAGTCTGTCAGGAATTGTGTGCAGCCTGTCACTTCCGGCCCAGAGGGTCTCTCTAAGGCAGACGGACAGACAGAGCCCACAAGTCGTAGAGGAAAGGACCGAGCCGCTTGGCCGCGGAAAAGTTTACAACACAAAACAGGTCTCCCTCCGCACGGGGCCACAGCAAAGCCCAAAGACGACACACGGGGGGGGAGCATGGGTGCAGATGCACGTGTGGTGATAAGAATATGGATTTCAGCAGGGCTTCCCGTCCTCATCAACAAGCAGAAGCACCCAAATGGTGGGGGTTGGGGGGCAGAGACCTCACAGCCATTCCCTCCACAAATCGAGTTCCCCGGGACATCCTCACAGCGCCGTGCTGTGAGTGTGTGTGGGTGTTTAAAATGGAGTAAATGTGGACGTGGAACTGCTCCGTGAAACCAAAATAACAACAGTCGTAGATCTTCTTTGGTCATTTAGAAAATTCTTTTTTTTTTTTTTTCCCCAGCGGTGCACGTATTTCCCTTCCAAAAAAGAAGAACGGGAAAGGAGATGTTAAAGGCAAGCAGAGAGAGGAAAACTGTTGCAAAACAAAAGCTGAGCTCCCGTCCGAGGGAGGCCTCCTCCATTGGAGGCCTAGGAAATCATTCTGACAAAATGGAGGATCTCTGTCTTTGGTGTCGATTCCCTCAGAGGTCAAGAGAAACATTTTCCAATGTCTTTATCAGGAGGAGACTAGAAGTTAGAGAAAAGTATCCTTTCGGGAGTGAGAAAAACAAATTCTGATTTTGCATCAGCTTCCCTCCGATCTTGAAACTCATTGACTTGATTCCATTCTGTCGACGGAAATAATCCGGAACCAATCTATCCGTGAAAATCGGGGTGCGTTTATTCTGAGCTAAAATGTGAGGACTGTGGCCCGGGGCCTTTCTTCCCGAAGGAAGAGAGGGTGCCCGGGAAGTGGGGTGTACAGAGTGCTTCTAGACCCCCAGAGAGGACGTTTCACATAGGATCGAAAGGTCCCTTGGATGATAGTCGCGAGACTGCTCTGTCGGCACAGCGATCGACAGACACTGCTGGGTGGCAGGTCTGTTGTCTGGGCCTGGGTGGTCACAGGGGAGCCGGATGGTCAAAGGTGAGCGCAACCATCCGCTCCTAGCCTAAGGAAAGATGCCTCTCCTTAAGGAAAGGCCCGAGCACGGGGAAGCTGCTCCTTTCCCTTAAGGGCATTGGTTCTTGCCGTAGGAAATGTGTAAAGCGGATCTACGATGCGATGCGTGCTCGACGGCCACGTCAGGCCCTTTTCGAAAAACACTGTCAGGCCGAATTAGGCCGACACCCAATGGCTTCCTCATAGACTCCCATAGATCCTATCGCTCGCCATTTCTATCTGTCCACTCGTTCCAATTTTAGGCCACTTGACCACGAACAGGCCTTTTTCTCAGATTATTTTCCCCGTGAAACTTTGATCACCTTTTCACAGACAAAACGATCTTTACTTTTTAGGCCCTCTTGCCTGAAGGCAGCCATCTCACTTTCCTTGAACACAAAGATGTTTCCCATATTCACTTTTAGTGGCTTTTTGTTTTGTTTTGTTTTGTTTTGAGGACGATGAGCCCTGAGCTAACTGCTGCCAATCCTCCTCTTTTTGCCGAGGAAGGCTGGCCCTGAGCTCACCTCCGTGCCCATCTTCCTCTATTTCATATGTGGGACGCCTACCACCACGTGGCTCGCCCAGCGGTGCCACGTCCACCCCCGGGATCCGAACTGGCGAACCCCGGGCCGGCGAAGCGGAACAGGCACACTTAACCAGCGCGCCACCGGGCCGGCCTAGTGGCTTTCATCGCATTTGTTAAGTAGATTTTTTAACCCTCACGAACCTT
Organism: Equus asinus; assembly: GCF_041296235.1. Taxonomy (NCBI): domain Eukaryota; kingdom Metazoa; phylum Chordata; class Mammalia; order Perissodactyla; family Equidae; genus Equus; species Equus asinus. The sequence goes on from NW_027224844.1 coordinate 2,186,910, forward strand.
AATTTTGGTGAAAACTAAGAAGCCAGCAATTAGGAACTGTCCTTCCCATGAGCATTCCGTCGCTTGGCCAATGTCTAAACACTTGGCCACTTTTAGAAACATGGGATTTCATAGGTTTATCTTTTCCTTCGCTTTATTTGATTTCATCTCACTTTAGTTTTTGGGTGAGGAAGATCGGCCCTCACAGAGCTAACGCCTGTTGCCAATCTTCCGTTTTTGTTTTTTTTTTCCCCCCTCCCGATTTTTCTCCCCCAATCCCCCCCATGACATAGTTGTCTATCTTAGTTGAGGGCCCTTCCAGTTGTGGCATGTGGGACGCCGCCTCCACACGGCCCGACGAGCGGTGCCGTGTCCGTGCCGTGCCCGGGATCTGAACCGGCAAAACCCTGGGCCGCCGAAGGGGAGCTTGTGAACTTAACCACTCGGCCACGGGGCCGCCCCTGTCCGTGGACTTTTTTATCACCTGATTTCACCTCGCAAAACTTCAAAGCTTCAAGTTATCAGAGAGGTTTGGGAAGTTGTTTTTATTAATTTAATTAATTTATTTTTCGAGGAAGACGAGCCCCGAGCTGACACCTGCTGCCAATTCTCCTCTTTTTGCCCCGGGAGAGTGGTCCCGAGCTAACATCCGTGCCCATCCCCCTCCCCTTGATAGGCGGGACGCTGACCACAGCGTGGCTCGCCAAGCGGCGCCACGTCCGCACCCTGGATCCGAACCTGCGAACCCCTGGCTGACAAAACGGAACGTGCGAACTTAACCGCTGTGCCGCCGGGCTGGCCCTTCGGGAAGTTATTTTCAGGACACGGGCCATAAACTAGAATCACCGCTACAGGTTTATCGGAGCGACATCAGCGTTCGTGGTGGATTGAGTCGTCCCCTCTGTCTCTCCCCTCCAGGGCACAACCAAAGGGACGTCTATCGACCCACCCACCAAGGATTCCCCCCCCCCCCCGCACGGCACAGCAGGATGCCTGAGAGATCCACGCAGCCCTACAGCGGCAAGTCACATTCGCACAGTCAAAATTCAATGGCAGAGACAAAACGTTAAGGTCAGTGAGAGGGAAGAGAATAACCGGCCCAGGAGCAACGGTGTGAAGAACACGGAGAAGACGGGTCCTAGACGCCGGGGTCCCCGGAGCAGCGATTTCATCAGAGGCCCGCAAACGTCCACGATCTCCACACCACGTTTATGGCCGACTGCGTGCGTGGGTCCTTTGGAATCGACCAGGCTACCGTCCGGGCCACTTTGGGACATCGTGTCCAGCTGCCCCGAGCGGTGGAGCTGTCGTTCAAGTGTAAGATGGGGCCCGTCCGGGGAGAGAATGGGGACGGGGAAAGGGAGGCCGCGGGAAGTCACAGAGTCTGAGGTGTTCGGGGGAGACTGACTCTTCTGAAGTGGAGGTGGTAGAAGGAGAGCAGCAGGATTTTTGGATTTTTGTTCCCTCTGTTAGGTATCTGGGTCCGGAGGAGAGTGGGGCGGGGGGGGGGGCGGGTGGTGGTGGTGGTGGTGGGTGTGAGGCTGAGGCGGGGCTGGTGTTTCCTTTCCGAGTCAGGTGGAAGAGCTCCTCCAGTGGAGGTTTTTAGACAAGGGGTCTGGTCTGGCAGGATGGGAGGTTGCGGGTTGAGCCACAGGGGAATCTGTCGTAGCTCAGACTCGGGCCTTTGAAGAAATAGACAGAGAGAGGAGTTTTGCTCTGTCTGTCACCGCAGCCGGCACCTCAGGAGCAACAACAGGAGGCTTCCCGAATGAGTGAAGGGGCAGGAGCCAGCGTGCCCCGTGCCTCTCTCAGCCCTGCGCCGGCAGGGAAGGAAGCAGGCAGGCAGGCCTCAGGGCTACTCCCGTCCTACTGCCCGGTGGTCCCTGTCCCGGCCCCGCCCCCACTCTCCCCCTGACCCTCACCGCTCCCCAGCCCTCTTCTCAGCCAGAGAGGCGATGGGGGGGGGGCGGTGCGGTCCCAGAACAAGTTTCCTCTCATCCGCCATCATCTTGCCACCCTGACGACTTGGCCTGAGATCCGGCCTAGGCTGTACCCTGAGATCCGGCCTAGGCTGTACCCGTGTGTGGTTTTCCTGTGGACAAGGGGGCCGGTTCACCATTTCGGAAGAAACCCCTAGCCTTCCACTGCGGAGTCGCCAGCCTGGGAGGGGGGAGGGGGGAGGGGGGAGGGGAGGTCAGGCCCATTCATTCCGATGGGCCTGGCGTCAGGGCTTCATTCAAGTGCAGGAAGCTCTCTCCCATGGCCTCGGGCTTTTTTCCATTGAACGGCTTTCTTCAATTCCCCCACCCTTAGGCCGCAGTCCACCAAGGGCCGGGAGGCAGGGAGGGAAGATGTTGGGGCAGGGTGGCTGTCTGAGAAACTCGCCTCATCTGGGGCAGAAAGAGTGCCCCCCTCCTTTCTCTAACCCTACTAGACTGCTTGAGGATCACGGACGGTTTGGCTCATCGATGAGCCCTGCGTTATGGGCCCGGCAAGCAAACTCCTAACGGGCAACCCGCCGCTCTAGGCGTGTGTGGGTTTTTTGATCTTTCACCTTCAAGTTCGCACGACATCGGTCCGTGTCCCCCGCCCCGGCTTCCCATGGGAAATCCTCCGTCTCTTTCCACAGACTCACTGGCGACTTCACACAGTGCCTGCCTCCTCCTCCTTAGGAAGGAAGGAAGGAAGGAAGGATGGAAGGAAGGAAGGAAGGAAGGAAGGAAGGGGCTGACCCCGTGGCCGAGCGGTTGAGTTTGCACGCTCCGCTTCAGCGGCCCGGGGCTTGGAAGGTTCGGATCCTGGGCTCGGACACGGCACCGCTCATCAAACCACGCTGAGGTGGCGTCCCACACGGCAGAACCAGAGGGACCCTCAAAGAGAATATAGAACTAGGTACTGGGGTGCTCTGGGGAGAAGAAGAAGAAGGAGGAGGAATAAAAAGAAAAGAAAAGATTGGCAATGAGCTCGGGTGCCAGTCTTTAAAAAAAAAAAAAAAAAAAGAGGAAGAAAGATGGACAAACAGGAACGAATCCCACTGACGGCACCTCCAAATGGTGGGGGGCAGGGGGGTGGGGGGGGTGGGGAGTGGCATCATCGGGCCAAGGGTGACTCTAAGCGTGATCCCGCGGTTGTGTTATTTGACATTTTATCGAATCGATTTATTATTTTATTTTTGAGGAAGATGAGCCCTGAGCGAACATCTGCCACCAATCCTCCTCTGTCGGCCGAGGAAGACTGGCCCTGAGCTGACATCCGTGCCCATCCCCCTCTACTTTCCAGGTGGGACGCCTGCCACAGCGTGGCTCGCCAAGCGGTGCCGGGTCCTGCGCCCGGGATCCGGACCGGCGAACCCGGGGCCGGCGGAGCAGAACGTGCGAACTTCACCGCCGCGCCACCGGGCCGGCCCCCGGAGTTGTTTTGAAAATCCAGTAAGGGGCTGGCCCCGTGGCCGAGTGGTTAAGTTCGCGCGCTCCGCTGCAGGCAGCCCAGTGTTTCATCGGTTCGTTCGGATCCCGGGCGCGGACACGGCACTGCTCATCAAACCACGCTGAGGCGGCGTCCCACATACCACCGCTAGAAGGACCCACCGCGAAGAACACACAACTACGTACCGGGGGGCTTTGGGGAGAAAAAGGAAAGACAAAAAATAAAATCTTCCAAACTCCAATAAAACTTTGAGTGAAGACGACGAGGAGGATGCGAAACGTATCTCACGCCTCCGAGCCGAGCCGTCCGTTTAGGTTTAGGAAGGGGGACGAGGACCCTTTGTAAGCGACATCCCTTTTTAAGCACCATTCTAAACCACAGAACAGAACTCCCTCTCCTCGACCCGGAGCGAGGAGGTTCCTGGGTGTGTCAGAGAGGGTCACGTCCTCTGCAGCACGAACGAACCGCCAGGGTTCGGCCACGGGAAAGAATTTCTTCCTCTCCAGGGGGACTAAAAGTCACCGACGGCAGCGGGCGTAGGTGCTATCCTTCCCGTCCAGGAAAGGCAGGGAGAACTTCAGCCGTGAAGAGAAGGAGGTCTTCCTCACTCCCCGTTTTGGGAGGGCCCCTTTGGCAGGGGAGTTTTGTCTCCTGATTTCAAGTCAGGAAGAAAAGGGAGAGAGAGAGAGAGAGAGAGAGAGAGAGAGAGTGTGTGTCCTTCTCGTGCCAGGTCGGTCTGAGGGGGACCTCCTCTGGTTTCCTCCCTTCCCAGGGAACGCCGTTCGCTCCTTCTTCTAGAAAAAGCTCCCAAAGCACCACCGCCCAGGATGGTCGACCTACGCCCATCGTCCCTGCTTTCCCAATCATTTCTACCGCGACAGAGGGACAGAGGCCCCTGCCCCATCCCCATCCCCACCCCCACCCCCATCGCCTGCCTCCTTGATGGCCAAAGGAGCTGCCTCTGAGAATGGAACGGGGCTTGGAAACCTTCTAGAGGGGTGACTCTCACCTGCCTGCCTGCTGGGAAAAGCACCACGCTGTCCATCGGACTGCTCTTTTGGGCAAACGTAGGCGTGCCACATAGCGATCGACAGCTATGGCGGGGGGGGGGGGCGGGGTGGCGTGGTGGTGCCCAGGATCCACGACACGTGACGGCTGCGGAGCACGACAGCCCTAAGACCTTGAGGGAGACGGGGTGGCGCGTGAATCCTTTCGGAACGAGAACGACAGGAAACGCTGACGGGGACGTGTTCTCCTCTCGAGAACACACCAACGCCTCGCACGGTGTCTGACCCGGGGTGCCTCTGACTTTTGTCATCAGAGACGATCCTCTCGACCGCCCCTCACGCTTTGGGGAAAAGGGGAGAGGGACTCGGTAGCACGGGAAAAGCCATCCATCCGCCCTTCCTTTCCGTCTTCACGGCTCCTTCTCGTGGAAAACGAGGAAGCCGTCAGGAGGAACGGAACACTGACCCGGGCCAAAGCGTGGCCCAGCCTGAGCCTCCAAAACCTTCTGCTTAGTGAGAGGTGCCAGACATCCAAGGCGACCTACGTTGCGATTCCACACAGAGGAGAGAGCTAGAACGGTCCAACCCTAGAGGGCGACAGCAGATGGCGGCGGCGGCGGCGGCGGCAGCGGTGGTGGTGATCGTGGTGGGGCAGATCCGGGAGTGGGGCCGTTTTTTCTTTCGGGGGGAGGGGATGGAAACGGAAACCTTCTGGAAATAGATAGCCATGACGGATGCGCCACCTTGGGGAGAGAGACTCCCGAAGGCCACTGGCTTGTGCCCCGTGGAAAGGATGGATTCGGTGGGATGGGAATTCTACCTCCGTGTAGAGCGTGTGGTAAACCACGAGGTAGGTGGGTGGGTGGCCTCCCTGCCTCGCCTCCACCTAGACGTCCACACACAGAGACCGACGAGGGAGGGAGGGAGGGAGGGAGGGAGGGAGGGAGAGAGACAAGACTGACAGAGGCCGAGGCCGAGGCCGAGGCAGTGAGCGAGTAAGTGATCGACCCTGGCCATAGGGATTCCTCAGAGGGCGTCTCTTGGCTCCCCAAACGAAGAATGTGTGTGGAGATCGAGAAAGATCACCGACCTAGGAGAACCAGCAAGACTTCCTCACCCGCCAGAGAGCCGCTGGGCCCCTGCCGTCCCTGCCACCGCCACCCCTACCCCTCGCCTTTGGCAGCGACGCCAACGAAAGGCAGGCAGACGAGTGGGAGAGTCGTGTGGTGGTGTCCCCCAAGGAAGGTGGGTCCATGCCGACGAGCGGTCGTCGGCGTGTGGAAAAGCCAGAGGCGGGCTGACTAGAAGGAGGGCGTCCTGGAGGAAGGGGCCAGGGTGTGAGGGAGAGAGGCCTGTTCCTCTTCCCCTGTCGGTCCCAAGTCAGGGGCCCAAAGGAGGAAAGCTGTCCGTTCCTTTCCGACTCGGACGGTTCGGGCGGAACCGACCGATCCCCGCGGCGGCGCAGTCGGGGCTTTCTGGACCAGAACCCCTCTCTCTGTCGCCTTTCGACCACACGCACGCTTTAGAGGCCAAGGGAAAATGGATCGGGTCTCTCTGTCTCTCTCCCTAGAAAACAAGGGGCCGGGGGCCGAGCCCGTGGACGAACGGTCAAGTAGCGCCCCCCACCCCGGCCCCCGGCTTCGACGGCCCAGGTTTTCACCGGTTCGGATCCTGGGCGCAGCCCCAGACCCAGCATCGCCCTTCAAGCCACGCCGAGGCGGCGTCCCACATAGCAGAAACGCGAAAGACCTACCACTGGAACCTACAACTATGGACGGGACGGGACGGGACGGGGCGGGGCGGGGCGGGGCGGGGGTGGGGGGGGCGGCTTTGGGGAGCAGGAAGAAAGAAAAAATAAAAGAAACACAAGGACGGTCATCGCGATAGTTCTTTCCACTTCCATCCATATGTTAACAGGACCCAAGTTTCCCGACCTCCATTTGGATGTATGTTAACTAAATGGAGAAGCTATTCAAAGGACTCCTCTAAAGAAGTCCACGTTCTTCTTTCTAAATGATAATGAAAATCATTGTCACCACCGCTCTTCCAACCCTCCATGTCCAGACGGCCTCCCGCCCCTCCCCTATCCCCAACTCCCGCCCCGCCCCGCGCCGACCCCCGACCCCGGCATTCTCCACGCCCACCTTTCCCTCTCCACTCCTACCCCCCCCGTCCCCCGCCGCCCGGGACACCGCACCCCGCGCCCCCCCCCCCAATCCAGGCCGGGCCACCTGGTCGACCTCCTCGAACACTATATAAGAGGATGCCGGGAAGCAGGTGGCGCCCGACAAGCGGCCTCCTCACCGGCCGGACGGATCAGCCTCGCGGGGGCGGGCGATGGGGAGGCGTTCGTCCAGGTCAGGTCAGGTCGGGGGAGGGAGGATGCCGCGCCGGCCGGCCTGGTGCGTGGCCTGGTCCCGATCCACCCCGCGTCTCGTTTCTCGGGCCGGGACGAGTACAGGCGGGGAGGCCGACTCGGTCACGGAAAGCGGCCTTGGGGAGGTTTTGGCGAACGTCCCTGTCCCGGGGCCGTCTGCCGACTAGGGGACGGAGTCCTCCTCCATGCTCCTTCTCGCCCCCAGTCGGGCGGGTTGTGGGTCGCGCGGTCGACTTGGCCATTTCCCCGGAGGCATCCTGCCTGCCGGGGCTCCCTCCCTCGGGCCGGTGCGAGCGGTCCTCGGGCGGCCCGGGAATTTGGGCCGCAGCGAACGAACGAACGAAGCCCGTCCCTCCTGCGTCGGCACCGATGAGACACAGCCCTGGTGGATGGAGCCGCTTTCCTCGGGTTTCCTTTTGCTTTCGGCCGCTGCTGCCACCAAACCTCCCTAAACGATAGGAATGAAAACGGGAACCGTTGGCATAATAAAAGCGTTTTGGTTGGCGTGTTTCTTGGCTTTTGGGGACTCGAGAGGTATGATGGATGATCTCCGATTGACGTTGGGAAGGTCTATTTCATCCCAGTCGCACGAACCCCGAAAACGTGGTGGCTGGACGAGGGAGGGAGGGAGGGAGGGAGGGAGGGAGGGAGGCCAACCACGGGATTTCCGCACGACCAGCTGATGGACACGAGCGCCCCGTGAGCCGGGCGGAGGGCAGCCGCCCGGGTCTCGCAGCTACGTGCCCGCGGAACCCTCGGGACTGCGAGAAGCCGGAGCGACCCGCAGCCATGTGGCGCTCGGCGCGGACATCTGGTCGACCCGCGCGCCACGGGACCCGGGGCCCGAGTCCGGGCCGGGACGCCGGTCGACCCGGCAGGGCGGCTGCCCCGGGGGCCTCGCGGCTGCTCGTCCGCAGCCTCCAGGGAGCCCTCGGGGCTCCGAGAAGGCCGAGCGCCCCGCGGCCCCACGGCCCCGCGGCACTCGGTGCGGACATCTGGTCGACCCGCTCCCCCCCCCCCCCCGAGACACGGGGGTCGGGTCGCCGGTCGACCCGGCAGGGCGGCGGCCACGGCGGCCTCGCCGCTGCTCGTCCGCCGGGTCGCCGGAGCCCTCGAGCCTCCGAGAAGACCGAGCGCCCTGCGGTCCCGCGGCGCTCGGCGCGGACATCTGGTCGACCCGCGCGCCGCCGGACCCCGTGGCTACGAGTCCGCGGGGCCTTCGGAGCCGACAGAGGGCCGGGAGCGCACCCAGAGCACCCAGAGCACCCAGAGCCCCGGGACCCGGCCCCGAGCGCCGCGGAC
>NW_027224844.1:2207500-2232500 GCF_041296235.1 Equus asinus
CGGCGCGCGCCTCGACGGAGGGAGCACGGGCTCGCGGGAAGGCTCCCGGGGACGGCCTCGGGCGCGGACGGGCCACCAGGAAAACACACGCGGGATCCCACCGCCAACGACACGCGAGGGCGGTCCCACGACGCCTGGGACGCCGGCCGGCCTCAGCCACCCCTCGGCCTCCCGCGGGCCCGGCCCCACCGCCGGGGCCTACGTGAGGCGCCCCCGCCGCCGGGGGCCGCCCCGTCCACCCAGCCACCCGTCTGCCTGTCTGGTCTGCTCCGGGGCCCACGTCCCGAGGGAACGCGCCCGAGAGCGGCGGCGGCCCCCACCCATGCCCGCACGCCACCACCGGCTGCGGCTCGGGACGGGAGCGAGCGGAGAGCCAGCCGCTCGCGGCGGGGCGGAGCCCGGACGGGGCCGGGCCCTCTCCCCGCCCCAGCGCGCGACGGGAGAACCACGCGCACGCTCGCGCACACGCGCGGCCCCGCGCCCGACGACGGCCCGGCCGGGCGTGACCCTCCCCCGACTCGGAGGGGGGAGGCGCCGGCCGCGGTAGGCAAAGAGCAGCTCTGCCCACGCGCCACGGTGGTGGCGTCCGTGGCTACTACGCGCAAAGGAGGGGCGGCGGCTGGGGGGTCCGGTACCCCAAGGCACCCTCTCGGATCGCTAGAGAAGGCTTTCTCACCGAGGGCGTGTCGCCCCCGCCCATCGTCCGCCATCGGGCCCACCAAGGCGCTTACAGACACCATGGCCACGCAATGCAGGAGGGGTCTGCGGTAGAGGTAAGGCCTAGAGCAAGTCGGAGCGTCCGTGGTCAGGGCCGCGAGCCCGCGCTGCCCCGGGCTCGCCATCTCTGGCCACACTGGGCTTAGCTAGGGATCTACAAGGCCCCTGTGCGGCTCCCAAGTCAGTGCCTCCCCTCAGGCCGAGAGACCAAGGGAGGGAGAGACTGGGACGGAGGTGCCGATCAAACAGCACCTCCCAACCAAAGAGCCAGCGCCACGCCGCTGGCTCGGCCCGCCACGGTCACTCCCACACCCGCGGGGAAACCCCAGCAAGGGGAACGCGCGGGCACGCGCCCGAGCCTGCCCGCCCCCACACGGCACGCCGTGGGGGGCGACGAGGCACCCGTCCCCCCCGAGGGGGACGAGGGGCACGCCTCCCTTACCGACTCGACCCCCCCGCTCCTCAGACACACCAGCGCAGTGGTTACCTGAGGAGGCCGACGGGAACAGGGAACGACACCGCCACTCGGCCTCGGGCGCCTGAGGGACGACCTGGAACGCTCCAGGGGCACCGCCAACGGCCTGGGGAACGCGCTCACGCGCCCGGGAAGGCGCGCGGCGCGGCGGCAACACGGCCCGCCCCACCGCGGGGAGGGCCGCCCGCGAGACACAGCCAAGAGGCACAGGCAGAGCATCCGCCGCGTCACGGAGACCCCGACACCGCCCACGCCACGAGGCACGGGGCGGGGGAGCGAGGTCGGGCCGGATTCCGCACCCCTGCCGCCTCCCACACGCCACTCGCAGCGGGGGAGAACGGGCGAGGGGACCCGCGGGCAGAGCGAGAAGAGCGGTCCCGTTCGCCATGAACGTCCGTCCCTCGTCTGGCACGGCTTAGGCCCGGCCCGGGAGAGCACAGCATCACCACATCGGTCGGCAGCATAACGCGAGGGACCCCCGAGCAAGGGAAGGCCGGCGAGGACAGCGAGCGGAGGAGCCTGCTTCAGCCTCACCGACCCCTCTCCTCCTCCAGCAAGCGCGGGCGACGACCCCAGGACGAGAACGCCTGACACGCACTGGCACGGAGCCGGTGGGATGGGGTAAGTCGCGACCGCACCCGGGTGCCGGCGGCAGGGAGTGCACGTGGTAGAGGACCCCGCGCCCCTAACCCCGCCGCCCTCGGGTACCAGAGACCGGAGGTGGCACCACGGTCGTGGGGGCGCCTGGAACGCACAAGAGCCGGCGCGCAGGCCCCAGCGGGCGGCTCAAGCGGCGGGGGTGGAAACGGGCGTCCGGTTCTCGGCCAGAGCCCGGAGCCCTCCCCGCACACGCATCCAGGCACCCGGAAGCTCTCGGGCGACTGTCACCCGAGCAGAGCGTGTCAGCACTTATCTGGCGGCACAAAACCACCCATTCGGGGGCAAGAATCGCCGCGCCCGGAGACGGGGCCCACCCACGGATCACCAGGGGAACCCCTGGATCACGGCCACGGCCACCAGACCCCAAGCACGACCCCATCGCCACCAGGCCCGGAGCTCCCGGGGCCATCTGGTCGACCCCAGAAGCGTGGCGGCAGGGGGAGCCGGGGACAGCCTCCCCGGGCCGCCCGCGCGGGCCGGGACCGGTCGGTCCCTCCCTCTGAGTCGCCGGGTCAGGACTTAGAAAAGAATTCCGCGGAGGCGCCTCCGGCGACCGGGCCCGGGGCGGGACCGTGGCTCCCGTCCCTCAGCCGGGGCTCCACCTACGCCTCGAGCCGGCCCCCTCCCGCCTCCGGACAAAGACGCGACCCGCGAAACTCGGAGAGAGAAGTCCGGTCCGACGGCCCGGACCCACCCCGGGCACGCGTCCGGGCCGGGGACGCCCTCCCCGGCCCGCCCTCGAGGGCTCCCGGGGCCGGTCCACGCTCTTCTCCAGGGCGGGACTTGGAAAAAAAAACTGCCACGGAGGAGGAGGCATCCGAGGACCGGGCCCGGTCCCCACCGCCAGAGCCGGTCGACTCGGAAGACCAGTGGGGAAAAGGCCAGCCCGGCGGCCGAGCCCGTCGCGCCCTCCACGGGCCTCCCCCGCAAGGCCCCGGCCGGTCGCCCACCTCCGGAGCGGGGCGCGGAAAGGGGATCGGCGACGCGGAAGGCCCGACCACCGGGCCGCCCTCGGGACGACGGCCGGGCACGGGACGAGCTCCCTCGCCCGTTCCCCCGCGGCGGCCCCCCACCCCCTCCCGGGGACGGAGGGGCACCGGCGGCTGCTGGTCGACCCGTCCGGGAGGCCCCACACCCCGGCCGGCACCGGGCGGCGCGGCGACAGCCACCTCCCTCAGTAGCCTGCACCTCCAATCTCCGGCGAGCGGGCGTCGCGCTCACGCCCCGGCGCCACCGGGCCAGATCCCGCCAGCGACGCCGGCCTCCCGGGACTCTGCCTCGGTCACCGCGGCCGAGTCCCGTCCCTTGGCCCGCGTCGCCGGAGCTCCGGAGGAAAGAGACGATATAAAAGCGGCCGCCAGGTGGCACCCGGCGACCGACGACCGCCTCAGCGGGACGGAGCCGGAGCGCGGGCCCGCCGGGGAGCACAGCCGGGCCGCCGGGCCGCCCGATCCCGTCCCGGAGCCCCCTCGGACCCAGCCTCCCGGCCCAGTGCGGCCCCGGGGCGTCCGCCCGCGGGCTCCCGGCCGCCAAGGCGCAGCCCCAGCCGCAGGAGGGGGACTCGGAAAAGGTTTCTCGGGCGATCACCGGGAAGGGGAAGGGGAGAGTTCCCCCCAGAGAGGCCAGGGGGCGGCCCGGGCCGGGCTGGGCCGGTGCGGCCGGGAGGCCGCCGCTTCCCGGAGCGGCTGGAGCGCCCCCGGGGTTCCCGGGAGGACTTAGAAAATCAGGGCGGGCGGGGACGGTCAAACCGAAACCAGGCACGTCATCCGAGAAGGACCGTGATGACGGGAGGAGGAAAGCTTTCCAGTCCAGAGGGCCTGTCGAAGGCAGGCGGAGAGTCTACCCGCTGAAACTGACGAAGATGGGCAAAAGAAGCTAGCTCAGGCGCCGACATTTAAGGAAATAAAAAAAAAAAAGCACGAGGGCGTGGAGAAATGGGGAAAAATCAACACTGAGAAATCTACCCTCTGAAACCGACGAAGATGGGCAACAGGGGCTAGCTCAGGTGGCAATTTTTAAGGAAAAATGAAAGGAAGTGCGTGGAGACCTGGGGAAAAAGCAACACGGAGAAATCTACCCTCTAGAACTGAGAAAGAAGCGCAACAGAGGCTAGCTCAGGTGGCAATCTTTAAGCAAAAAAAATAAAATAAAAAAATACAATGGCGAGGAGACCCGGTCAAAAAGCAACCCTGAAAAAGGTACCCTCTGAAACTGAGGAAGCAGGGCAACAGTGCCTAGCTCAGGTGACAATCTTTAAGCAAAAGAAACACACAAGGGCGTGGGGAGCTGGCGAAAAGGCAACACTGAGAAATCCACCCTCTGAAACGGACGAAGATGGGCAACAGAGGCTAGCTCAGGTGGCAATCGTTAAGCAAAAGAAACACACAAGGGCGTGGAGACCTGGGGAAAAAGCAACACGGAGAAATCCACCCTCTGAAACTGAGGAAGATGGGCAAGAGAGGCTACCTCAGGTGGCAATCCTTAAGCAAAAGCAAAGCACAAAGGCGTGGAGCCCTGGGGACAAAGCAACCCTGAAATATCTACCCTCTGAAACTGAGGAACATGGGCAAGAGAGGCTAGCTCAGGTGGCACTCGTTAAGCAAAAACAAAACCCAAAGGCGTGGAGACCTGGGGAAAAAGCAACCCTGAAATATCTACCCTCTGAAACTGAGGAAGATGGGCAAGAGAGGCTGGCTTCAGGTGGCAATCGTTAAGCAAAAGAAACACACAAGGGCGTGGAGACCTGGGGAAAAAGCAACATTCAGAAATCCACCCTCTGAAACTGAGGAAGATGGGCAACAGAGGCTACCTCAGGTGGCAATCGTTAAGCCAAAGAAACACACAAGGGTCTGGAGACCTGGGGAAAAAGCAACACGGAGAAATCCACCCTCTGAAACTGACGAACATGGGCAAAAGAAGCTAGCTCAGGTTGCAACCTTTAAGCAGAAAAAAAACACAAGGGCGTGCAGACCTGGCAAAAAAGCAACAGTGAGAAATCTACCCTCTGAAACCGACGAAGATGGACAACAGAGGCTAGCTCAGGTGGCAATTTTTAAGGAAAAATAAAAGGAAGTGCGTGGAGACCTGGGGAAAAAGCAACACGGAGAAATCTACCCTCTAGAACTGAGAAAGAAGCGCAACAGAGGCTAGCTCAGGTGGCAATCTTTAAGCAAAAAAAATAAGATAAAAAAATACAATGGCGAGGAGACCCGGTGAAAAAGCAACCCTGAAAAAGGTACCCTCTGAAACTGAGGAAGCAGGGCAACAGTGCCTAGCTCAGGTGACAATCTTTAAGCAAAAGAAACACACAAGGGCGTGGGGAGCTGGCGAAAAGGCAACACTGAGAAATCCACCCTCTGAAACGGACGAAGATGGGCAACAGAGGCTAGCTCAGGTGGCAATCGTTAAGCAAAAGAAACACACAAGGGCGTGGAGACCTGGGGAAAAAGCAACACGGAGAAATCCACCCTCTGAAACTGAGGAAGATGGGCAAGAGAGGCTACCTCAGGTGGCAATCCTTAAGCAAAAACAAAGCACAAAGGCGTGGAGCCCTGGGGACAAAGCAACCCTGAAATATCTACCCTCTGAAACTGAGGAACATGGGCAAGAGAGGCTAGCTCAGGTGGCAATCGTTAAGCAAAAACAAAACACAAAGGCGTGGAGACCTGGGGAAAAAGCAACCCTGAAATATCTACCCTCTGAAACTGAGGAAGATGGGCAAGAGAGGCTGGCTTCAGGTGGCAATCTTTAAGCAAAAGAAACACACAAGGGCGTGGAGGCCTGGGGAAAAAGCAACACGGAGAAATCCACCCTCTGAAACTGAGGGACATGGGCAAAAGAAGCTAGCTCAGGTTGCAACCTTTAAGCAGAAAAAAAACACAAGGGCGTGCAGACCTGGCAAAAAAGCAACAGTGAGAAATCTACCCTCTGAAACCGACGAAGATGGACAACAGAGGCTAGCTCAGGTGGCAATTTTTAAGGAAAAATAAAAGGAAGTGCGTGGAGACCTGGGGAAAAAGCAACACGGAGAAATCTACCCTCTAGAACTGAGAAAGAAGCGCAACAGAGGCTAGCTCAGGTGGCAATCTTTAAGCAAAAAAAATAAGATAAAAAAATACAATGGCGAGGAGACCCGGTCAAAAAGCAACCCTGAAAAAGGTACCCTCTGAAACTGAGGAAGCAGGGCAACAGTGCCTAGCTCAGGTGACAATCTTTAAGCAAAAGAAACACACAAGGGCGTGGGGAGCTGGCGAAAAGGCAACACTGAGAAATCCACCCTCTGAAACGGACGAAGATGGGCAACAGAGGCTAGCTCAGGTGGCAATCGTTAAGCAAAAGAAACACACAAGGGCGTGGAGACCTGGGGAAAAAGCAACACGGAGAAATCCACCCTCTGAAACTGAGGAAGATGGTCAAGAGAGGCTACCTCAGGTGGCAATCCTTAAGCAAAAACAAAGCACAAAGGCGTGGAGCCCTGGGGACAAAGCAACCCTGAAATATCTACCCTCTGAAACTGAGGAACATGGGCAAGAGAGGCTAGCTCAGGTGGCAATCGTTAAGCAAAAACAAAACACAAAGGCGTGGAGACCTGGGGAAAAAGCAACCCTGAAATATCTACCCTCTGAAACTGAGGAAGATGGGCAAGAGAGGCTGGCTTCAGGTGGCAATCTTTAAGCAAAAGAAACACACAAGGGCGTGGAGGCCTGGGGAAAAAGCAACACGGAGAAATCCACCCTCTGAAACTGAGGGACATGGGCAAAAGAAGCTAGCTCAGGTTGCAACCTTTAAGCAGAAAAAAAACACAAGGGCGTGCAGACCTGGCAAAAAAGCAACAGTGAGAAATCTACCCTCTGAAACCGACGAAGATGGACAACAGAGGCTAGCTCAGGTGGCAATTTTTAAGGAAAAATAAAAGGAAGTGCGTGGAGACCTGGGGAAAAAGCAACACGGAGAAATCTACCCTCTAGAACTGAGAAAGAAGCGCAACAGAGGCTAGCTCAGGTGGCAATCTTTAAGCAAAAAAAATAAAATAAAAAAATACAATGGCGAGGAGACCCGGTCAAAAAGCAACCCTGAAAAAGGTACCCTCTGAAACTGAGGAAGCAGGGCAACAGTGCCTAGCTCAGGTGACAATCTTTAAGCAAAAGAAACACACAAGGGCGTGGGGAGCTGGCGAAAAGGCAACACTGAGAAATCCACCCTCTGAAACGGACGAAGATGGGCAACAGAGGCTAGCTCAGGTGGCAATCTTTAAGCAAAAGAAACACACAAGGGCGTGGAGACCTGGGGAAAAAGCAACACGGAGAAATCCACCCTCTGAAACTGACGAACATGGGCAAAAGAAGCTAGCTCAGGTTGCAACCTTTAAGCAGAAAAAAAACACAAGGGCGTGCAGACCTGGCAAAAAAGCAACAGTGAGAAATCTACCCTCTGAAACCGACGAAGATGGACCACAGAGGCTAGCTCAGGTGGCAATTTTTAAGGAAAAATAAAAGGAAGTGCGTGGAGACCTGGGGAAAAAGCAACACGGAGAAATCTACCCTCTAGAACTGAGAAAGAAGCGCAACAGAGGCTAGCTCAGGTGGCAATCTTTAAGCAAAAAAAATAAGATAAAAAAATACAATGGCGAGGAGACCCGGTCAAAAAGCAACCCTGAAAAAGGTACCCTCTGAAACTGAGGAAGCAGGGCAACAGTGCCTAGCTCAGGTGACAATCTTTAAGCAAAAGAAACACACAAGGGCGTGGGGAGCTGGCGAAAAGGCAACACTGAGAAATCCACCCTCTGAAACGGACGAAGATGGGCAACAGAGGCTAGCTCAGGTGGCAATCTTTAAGCAAAAGAAACACACAAGGGCGTGGAGACCTGGGGAAAAAGCAACACGGAGAAATCCACCCTCTGAAACTGAGGAAGATGGGCAAGAGAGGCTACCTCAGGTGGCAATCCTTAAGCAAAAACAAAGCACAAAGGCGTGGAGCCCTGGGGACAAAGCAACCCTGAAATATCTACCCTCTGAAACTGAGGAACATGGGCAAGAGAGGCTAGCTCAGGTGGCAATCGTTAAGCAAAAACAAAACACTAAGGCGTGGAGACCTGGGGAAAAAGCAACCCTGAAATATCTACCCTCTGAAACTGAGGAAGATGGGCAAGAGAGGCTGGCTTCAGGTGGCAATCTTTAAGCAAAAGAAACACACAAGGGCGTGGAGGCCTGGGGAAAAAGCAACACGGAGAAATCCACCCTCTGAAACTGAGGGACATGGGCAAAAGAAGCTAGCTCAGGTTGCAACCTTTAAGCAGAAAAAAAACACAAGGGCGTGCAGACCTGGCAAAAAAGCAACAGTGAGAAATCTACCCTCTGAAACCGACGAAGATGGACAACAGAGGCTAGCTCAGGTGGCAATTTTTAAGGAAAAATAAAAGGAAGTGCGTGGAGACCTGGGGAAAAAGCAACACGGAGAAATCTACCCTCTAGAACTGAGAAAGAAGCGCAACAGAGGCTAGCTCAGGTGGCAATCTTTAAGCAAAAAAAATAAGATAAAAAAATACAATGGCGAGGAGACCCGGTCAAAAAGCAACCCTGAAAAAGGTACCCTCTGAAACTGAGGAAGCAGGGCAACAGTGCCTAGCTCAGGTGACAATCTTTAAGCAAAAGAAACACACAAGGGCGTGGGGAGCTGGCGAAAAGGCAACACTGAGAAATCCACCCTCTGAAACGGACGAAGATGGGCAACAGAGGCTAGCTCAGGTGGCAATCGTTAAGCAAAAGAAACACACAAGGGCGTGGAGACCTGGGGAAAAAGCAACACGGAGAAATCCACCCTCTGAAACTGAGGAAGATGGGCAAGAGAGGCTACCTCAGGTGGCAATCCTTAAGCAAAAACAAAGCACAAAGGCGTGGAGCCCTGGGGACAAAGCAACCCTGAAATATCTACCCTCTGAAACTGAGGAACATGGGCAAGAGAGGCTAGCTCAGGTGGCAATCGTTAAGCAAAAACAAAACACAAAGGCGTGGAGACCTGGGGAAAAAGCAACCCTGAAATATCTACCCTCTGAAACTGAGGAAGATGGGCAAGAGAGGCTGGCTTCAGGTGGCAATCTTTAAGCAAAAGAAACACACAAGGGCGTGGAGGCCTGGGGAAAAAGCAACACGGAGAAATCCACCCTCTGAAACTGAGGGACATGGGCAAAAGAAGCTAGCTCAGGTTGCAACCTTTAAGCAGAAAAAAAACACAAGGGCGTGCAGACCTGGCAAAAAAGCAACAGTGAGAAATCTACCCTCTGAAACCGACGAAGATGGACAACAGAGGCTAGCTCAGGTGGCAATTTTTAAGGAAAAATAAAAGGAAGTGCGTGGAGACCTGGGGAAAAAGCAACACGGAGAAATCTACCCTCTAGAACTGAGAAAGAAGCGCAACAGAGGCTAGCTCAGGTGGCAATCTTTAAGCAAAAAAAATAAAATAAAAAAATACAATGGCGAGGAGACCCGGTCAAAAAGCAACCCTGAAAAAGGTACCCTCTGAAACTGAGGAAGCAGGGCAACAGTGCCTAGCTCAGGTGACAATCTTTAAGCAAAAGAAACACACAAGGGCGTGGGGAGCTGGCGAAAAGGCAACACTGAGAAATCCACCCTCTGAAACGGACGAAGATGGGCAACAGAGGCTAGCTCAGGTGGCAATCTTTAAGCAAAAGAAACACACAAGGGCGTGGAGACCTGGGGAAAAAGCAACACGGAGAAATCCACCCTCTGAAACTGACGAACATGGGCAAAAGAAGCTAGCTCAGGTTGCAACCTTTAAGCAGAAAAAAAACACAAGGGCGTGCAGACCTGGCAAAAAAGCAACAGTGAGAAATCTACCCTCTGAAACCGACGAAGATGGACAACAGAGGCTAGCTCAGGTGGCAATTTTTAAGGAAAAATAAAAGGAAGTGCGTGGAGACCTGGGGAAAAAGCAACACGGAGAAATCTACCCTCTAGAACTGAGAAAGAAGCGCAACAGAGGCTAGCTCAGGTGGCAATCTTTAAGCAAAAAAAATAAGATAAAAAAATACAATGGCGAGGAGACCCGGTCAAAAAGCAACCCTGAAAAAGGTACCCTCTGAAACTGAGGAAGCAGGGCAACAGTGCCTAGCTCAGGTGACAATCTTTAAGCAAAAGAAACACACAAGGGCGTGGGGAGCTGGCGAAAAGGCAACACTGAGAAATCCACCCTCTGAAACGGACGAAGATGGGCAACAGAGGCTAGCTCAGGTGGCAATCTTTAAGCAAAAGAAACACACAAGGGCGTGGAGACCTGGGGAAAAAGCAACACGGAGAAATCCACCCTCTGAAACTGAGGAAGATGGGCAAGAGAGGCTACCTCAGGTGGCAATCCTTAAGCAAAAACAAAGCACAAAGGCGTGGAGCCCTGGGGACAAAGCAACCCTGAAATATCTACCCTCTGAAACTGAGGAACATGGGCAAGAGAGGCTAGCTCAGGTGGCAATCGTTAAGCAAAAACAAAACACTAAGGCGTGGAGACCTGGGGAAAAAGCAACCCTGAAATATCTACCCTCTGAAACTGAGGAAGATGGGCAAGAGAGGCTGGCTTCAGGTGGCAATCTTTAAGCAAAAGAAACACACAAGGGCGTGGAGGCCTGGGGAAAAAGCAACACGGAGAAATCCACCCTCTGAAACTGAGGGACATGGGCAAAAGAAGCTAGCTCAGGTTGCTACCTTTAAGCAGAAAAAAAACACAAGGGCGTGCAGACCTGGCAAAAAAGCAACAGTGAGAAATCTACCCTCTGAAACCGACGAAGATGGACAACAGAGGCTAGCTCAGGTGGCAATTTTTAAGGAAAAATAAAAGGAAGTGCGTGGAGACCTGGGGAAAAAGCAACACGGAGAAATCTACCCTCTAGAACTGAGAAAGAAGCGCAACAGAGGCTAGCTCAGGTGGCAATCTTTAAGCAAAAAAAATAAGATAAAAAAATACAATGGCGAGGAGACCCGGTCAAAAAGCAACCCTGAAAAAGGTACCCTCTGAAACTGAGGAAGCAGGGCAACAGTGCCTAGCTCAGGTGACAATCTTTAAGCAAAAGAAACACACAAGGGCGTGGGGAGCTGGCGAAAAGGCAACACTGAGAAATCCACCCTCTGAAACGGACGAAGATGGGCAACAGAGGCTAGCTCAGGTGGCAATCTTTAAGCAAAAAAAATAAGATAAAAAAATACAATGGCGAGGAGACCCGGTCAAAAAGCAACCCTGAAAAAGGTACCCTCTGAAACTGAGGAAGCAGGGCAACAGTGCCTAGCTCAGGTGACAATCTTTAAGCAAAAGAAACACACAAGGGCGTGGGGAGCTGGCGAAAAGGCAACACTGAGAAATCCACCCTCTGAAACGGACGAAGATGGGCAACAGAGGCTAGCTCAGGTGGCAATCTTTAAGCAAAAGAAACACACAAGGGCGTGGAGACCTGGGGAAAAAGCAACACGGAGAAATCCACCCTCTGAAACTGAGGAAGATGGGCAAGAGAGGCTACCTCAGGTGGCAATCCTTAAGCAAAAACAAAGCACAAAGGCGTGGAGCCCTGGGGACAAAGCAACCCTGAAATATCTACCCTCTGAAACTGAGGAACATGGGCAAGAGAGGCTGGCTTCAGGTGGCAAACGTTAAGCAAAAGAAACACACAAGGGCGTGGAGACCTGGGGAAACAGCAACACGGAGATATCGACCCTCTGAAACTCAGGAAGATGGGCAAGAGAGGCTAGCTCAGGTGGCAATCGTTAAGCAAAAACAAAACCCAAAGGCGTGGAAACCTGGGGAAAAAGCAACCCTGAAATATCTACCCTCTGAAACTGAGGAAGATGGGCAAGAGAGGCTGGCTTCAGGTGGCAATCTTTAAGCAAAAGAAACACACAAGGGCGTGGGGAGCTGGGGAAAAGGCAACACTGAGAAATCCACCCTCTGAAACGGACAGAGATGGGCAACAGAGGCTAGCTCAGGTGGCAATCGTTAAGCAAAAGAAACACACAAGGGCGTGGAGGCCTGGGGAAAAAGCAACACGGAGAAATCCACCCTCTGAAACTGAGGAACATGGGCAAAAGAAGCTAGCTCAGGTTGCAACCTTTAAGCAGAAAAAAAACACAAGGGCGTGCAGACCTGGCAAAAAAGCAACAGTGAGAAATCTACCCTCTGAAACCGACGAAGATGGACAACAGAGGCTAGCTCAGGTGGCAATTTTTAAGGAAAAATAAAAGGAAGTGCGTGGAGACCTGGGGAAAAAGCAACACGGAGAAATCTACCCTCTAGAACTGAGAAAGACGCGCAACAGAGGCTAGCTCAGGTGGCAATCTTTAAGCAAAAAAAATAAAATAAAAAAATACAATGGCGAGGAGACCCGGTTAAAAAGCAACCCTGAAAAAGGTACCCTCTGAAACTGAGGAAGCAGGGCAACAGTGCCTAGCTCAGGTGACAATCTTTAAGCAAAAGAAACACACAAGGGCGTGGGGAGCTGGCGAAAAGGCAACACTGAGAAATCCACCCTCTGAAACGGACGAAGATGGGCAACAGAGGCTAGCTCAGGTGGCAATCTTTAAGCAAAAGAAACACACAAGGGCGTGGAGACCTGGGGAAAAAGCAACACGGAGAAATCCACCCTCTGAAACTGAGGAAGATGGGCAAGAGAGGCTACCTCAGGTGGCAATCCTTAAGCAAAAACAAAGCACAAAGGCGTGGAGCCCTGGGGACAAAGCAACCCTGAAATATCTACCCTCTGAAACTGAGGAACATGGGCAAGAGAGGCTAGCTCAGGTGGCAATCGTTAAGCAAAAACAAAACACAAAGGCGTGGAGACCTGGGGAAAAAGCAACCCTGAAATATCTACCCTCTGAAACTGAGGAAGATGGGCAAGAGAGGCTGGCTTCAGGTGGCAAACGTTAAGCAAAAGAAACACACAAGGGCGTGGAGACCTGGGGAAACAGCAACACGGAGATATCGACCCTCTGAAACTCAGGAAGATGGGCAAGAGAGGCTAGCTCAGGTGGCAATCGTTAAGCAAAAACAAAACCCAAAGGCGTGGAGACCTGGGGAAAAAGCAACCCTGAAATATCTACCCTCTGAAACTGAGGAAGATGGGCAAGAGAGGCTGGCTTCAGGTGGCAATCTTTAAGCAAAAGAAACACACAAGGGCGTGGGGAGCTGGGGAAAAGGCAACACTGAGAAATCCACCCTCTGAAACGGACAGAGATGGGCAACAGAGGCTAGCTCAGGTGGCAATCGTTAAGCAAAAGAAACACACAAGGGCGTGGAGGCCTGGGGAAAAAGCAACACGGAGAAATCCACCCTCTGAAACTGAGGGACATGGGCAAAAGAAGCTAGCTCAGGTTGCAACCTTTAAGCAGAAAAAAAACACAAGGGCGTGCAGACCTGGCAAAAAAGCAACAGTGAGAAATCTACCCTCTGAAACCGACGAAGATCGACAACAGAGGCTAGCTCAGGTGGCAATTTTTAAGGAAAAATAAAAGGAAGTGCGTGGAGACCTGGGGAAAAAGCAACACGGAGAAATCTACCCTCTAGAACTGAGAAAGAAGCGCAACAGAGGCTAGCTCAGGTGGCAATCTTTAAGCAAAAAAAATAAAATAAAAAAATACAATGGCGAGGAGACCCGGTCAAAAAGCAACCCTGAAAAAGGTACCCTCTGAAACTGAGGAAGCAGGGCAACAGTGCCTAGCTCAGGTGACAATCTTTAAGCAAAAGAAACACACAAGGGCGTGGGGAGCTGGCGAAAAGGCAACACTGAGAAATCCACCCTCTGAAACGGACGAAGATGGGCAACAGAGGCTAGCTCAGGTGGCAATCTTTAAGCAAAAGAAACACACAAGGGCGTGGAGACCTGGGGAAAAAGCAACACGGAGAAATCCACCCTCTGAAACTGAGGAAGATGGGCAAGAGAGGCTACCTCAGGTGGCAATCCTTAAGCAAAAACAAAGCACAAAGGCGTGGAGCCCTGGGGACAAAGCAACCCTGAAATATCTACCCTCTGAAACTGAGGAACATGGGCAAGAGAGGCTAGCTCAGGTGGCAATCTTTAAGCAAAAGAAACACACAAGGGCGTGGAGACCTGGGGAAAAGGCAACACTGAGAAATCCACCCTCTGAAACGGACGAAGATGGGCAACAGAGGCTAGCTCAGGTGGCAATCGTTAAGCAAAAACAAAACCCAAAGGCGTGGAGACCTGGGGAAAAAGCAACCCTGAAATATCTACCCTCTGAAACTGAGGAAGATGGGCAAGAGAGGCTGGCTTCAGGTGGCAATCTTTAAGCAAAAGAAACACACAAGGGCGTGGAGACCTGGGGAAAAAGCAACATTCAGAAATCCACCCTCTGAAACTGAGGAAGATGGGCAACAGAGGCTACCTCAGGTGGCAATCGTTAAGCCAAAGAAACACACAAGGGTGTGGAGACCTGGGGAAAAAGCAACACGGAGAAATCCACCCTCTGAAACTGACGAACATGGGCAAAAGAAGCTAGCTCAGGTTGCAACCTTTAAGCAGAAAAAAAACACATGGGCGTGCAGACCTGGCAAAAAAGCAACAGTGAGAAATCTACCCTCTGAAACCGACGAAGATGGGCAACAGAGGCTAGCTCAGGTGGCAATTTTTAAGGAAAAATAAAAGGAAGTGCGTGGAGACCTGGGGAAAAAGCAACACGGAGAAATCTACCCTCTAGAACTGAGAAAGAAGCGCAACAGAGGCTAGCTCAGGTGGCAATCTTTAAGCAAAAAAAATAAGATAAAAAAATACAATGGCGAGGAGACCCGGTGAAAAAGCAACCCTGAAAAAGGTACCCTCTGAAACTGAGGAAGCAGGGCAACAGTGCCTAGCTCAGGTGACAATCTTTAAGCAAAAGAAACACACAAGGGCGTGGGGAGCTGGCGAAAAGGCAACACTGAGAAATCCACCCTCTGAAACGGACGAAGATGGGCAACAGAGGCTACCTCAGGTGGCCATCGTTAAGCCAAAGAAACACACAAGGGTGTGGAGACCTGGGGAAAAAGCAACACGGAGAAATCCACCCTCTGAAACTGAGGAACATGGGCAAAAGAAGCTAGCTCAGGTTGCAGCCTTCAAGCAGAAAAAAAAAAGACGCAAGGGCGTGGAGAGCTGGCGAAAAAGCAACACTGAGAAATCTACCCTCTGAAACCGAAGAAGATGGGCAACAGAGGCTAGCTCAGGTGGCAATCTTTAAGCAAAAAAAAAAAAATAAAAAAATACAATGGCGAGGAGACCCGGTCAAAAAGCAACCCTGAAAAAGGTACCCTCTGAAACTGAGGAAGCAGCGCAACAGTGCCTAGCTCAGGTGACAATCTTTAAGCAAAAAAAAAAAACAAAAAACAAAAAACAAAAAACAAAACCCACAATGGAGTGGAGACCCGGGGGAAATCAACACTGAAAAATACAAAAAGAATGGAAGACCAATAGACAGAGCAGGCACTTTCACCTGGGGTGGAGGAGGTACGCATGGATGACCGATAAGCGCATGAAAAGATGTGAGCTGTTCCCTGGAAAAGCAAGTGAGAAAATTAGAGGGAGACATTGTGGGGACACATGGGTGAGACTGCCTTCTTCCAAATACCGGAACAGGATCAAACTGCTAGTCAGGTCGCGGAGAAGCCAAGTCAGTCACTCACGCCTCACTGGTGGTGAAGGGAAACGGTATGGCCTCTGTGAAAAAGGGCGTGGCGGGTTCCAAAACTGACACGCCGCGGAAACCACCACCGAAAGTGGCAACCTACATAAGCCTTTGGTGTATCTTGCCTCCTAAGAGCGTCTGTATGTAGCTGGAGCCTTGGGTCGTTAAGGCTTCCACAGTGATCTGTGGTGGGTGGGTGGGGGGGGGGGGGCCTTGGGCCTTGGGGGTCTCCGCTGGACCTCCAGGAAGTCAGCTTTTGTGGAGTCCCGTGAGTCCTTCCAGGGAGGGAGGCATCCAACCCGAGGGTGGTCTGGAGGGCACCACTCCCACCACTCCCGGGGGCTGGGGCGGGGGGCGGGGTGGGGGCTGCGGCCACGTTCCTGTTCATTCACACAGAATCCGGGGCATGAATGTTCTTAGCAGCTCTGTTCCACACAGCCCCACACTGGAAACCACACAGACGTCCTGCGAGTCCCATCCCTTGCTCATGTCGCCGGGGCTCCGGAGGAGGGCCACTCTGTAAAAGCGGCCGCCAGATGGCGCCCAACGACCGGCGCGGAGGGGTCAGCGGGAGGGAACCGGGTCACCAGCCAGCGAGAGTGCACAGCCTGAGCCCACCGCCGGGTCAGGTCTCTCTCTGTCTCTGTCTCTGTCTCTGTCTCTGTCTCTGTCTCTCTCTGTCTCTGTCTCTGTCTCTGTCTCTCTCTGTCTCTCTCTCTCTCTCTTTCTCTCTGGGCCCGCTTGGGGCGGCCGGGAGGTCACCACGTGAGGCCCCAGGGTGTCCACCTCGGAGCTCCCAGGCAGCACAGGGCAACCCTGGGCGCAGAAGGAGGTGTTGGAAAATCGGCGGGGAGGGGGGTGGGGTGGGTGGGCTTGCCAGGAAGGGGACAGACTCCCCACGTGACTTCTGGGCCGGGCCGGGCGCGGGGCTGCCGGCTGGCTGACGCGGACAGAGGTGGAAAAGTCCCCGGAGATGCCACGGGGCAGGCCGGGGCTGCCGGCCCCCGCTTCCCGGAGCGGCCCGAGCACTTCCCGGGCTCCCGGGAGGACTTAGAAAATCACGGCGGGGTGGGGGGTGGGGGTCGCTGTCAAACCGAAACCATGCACGTCATCAGAGAAGGACCGTGACGACGGAGGAATTGTCCGCAGTCTGTCAGGAATTGTGTGCAGCCTGTCACTTCCGGCCCAGAGGGTCTCTCTAAGGCAGACGGACAGACAGAGCCCACAAGTCGTAGAGGAAAGGACCGAGCCGCTTGGCCGCGGAAAAGTTTACAACACAAAACAGGTCTCCCTCCGCACGGGGCCACAGCAAAGCCCAAAGACGACACACGGGGGGGGAGCATGGGTGCAGATGCACGTGTGGTGATAAGAATATGGATTTCAGCAGGGCTTCCCGTCCTCATCAACAAGCAGAAGCACCCAAATGGTGGGGGTTGGGGGGCAGAGACCTCACAGCCATTCCCTCCACAAATCGAGTTCCCCGGGACATCCTCACAGCGCCGTGCTGTGAGTGTGTGTGGGTGTTTAAAATGGAGTAAATGTGGACGTGGAACTGCTCCGTGAAACCAAAATAACAACAGTCGTAGATCTTCTTTGGTCATTTAGAAAATTCTTTTTTTTTTTTTTTCCCCAGCGGTGCACGTATTTCCCTTCCAAAAAAGAAGAACGGGAAAGGAGATGTTAAAGGCAAGCAGAGAGAGGAAAACTGTTGCAAAACAAAAGCTGAGCTCCCGTCCGAGGGAGGCCTCCTCCATTGGAGGCCTAGGAAATCATTCTGACAAAATGGAGGATCTCTGTCTTTGGTGTCGATTCCCTCAGAGGTCAAGAGAAACATTTTCCAATGTCTTTATCAGGAGGAGACTAGAAGTTAGAGAAAAGTATCCTTTCGGGAGTGAGAAAAACAAATTCTGATTTTGCATCAGCTTCCCTCCGATCTTGAAACTCATTGACTTGATTCCATTCTGTCGACGGAAATAATCCGGAACCAATCTATCCGTGAAAATCGGGGTGCGTTTATTCTGAGCTAAAATGTGAGGACTGTGGCCCGGGGCCTTTCTTCCCGAAGGAAGAGAGGGTGCCCGGGAAGTGGGGTGTACAGAGTGCTTCTAGACCCCCAGAGAGGACGTTTCACATAGGATCGAAAGGTCCCTTGGATGATAGTCGCGAGACTGCTCTGTCGGCACAGCGATCGACAGACACTGCTGGGTGGCAGGTCTGTTGTCTGGGCCTGGGTGGTCACAGGGGAGCCGGATGGTCAAAGGTGAGCGCAACCATCCGCTCCTAGCCTAAGGAAAGATGCCTCTCCTTAAGGAAAGGCCCGAGCACGGGGAAGCTGCTCCTTTCCCTTAAGGGCATTGGTTCTTGCCGTAGGAAATGTGTAAAGCGGATCTACGATGCGATGCGTGCTCGACGGCCACGTCAGGCCCTTTTCGAAAAACACTGTCAGGCCGAATTAGGCCGACACCCAATGGCTTCCTCATAGACTCCCATAGATCCTATCGCTCGCCATTTCTATCTGTCCACTCGTTCCAATTTTAGGCCACTTGACCACGAACAGGCCTTTTTCTCAGATTATTTTCCCCGTGAAACTTTGATCACCTTTTCACAGACAAAACGATCTTTACTTTTTAGGCCCTCTTGCCTGAAGGCAGCCATCTCACTTTCCTTGAACACAAAGATGTTTCCCATATTCACTTTTAGTGGCTTTTTGTTTTGTTTTGTTTTGTTTTGAGGACGATGAGCCCTGAGCTAACTGCTGCCAATCCTCCTCTTTTTGCCGAGGAAGGCTGGCCCTGAGCTCACCTCCGTGCCCATCTTCCTCTATTTCATATGTGGGACGCCTACCACCACGTGGCTCGCCCAGCGGTGCCACGTCCACCCCCGGGATCCGAACTGGCGAACCCCGGGCCGGCGAAGCGGAACAGGCACACTTAACCAGCGCGCCACCGGGCCGGCCTAGTGGCTTTCATCGCATTTGTTAAGTAGATTTTTTAACCCTCACGAACCTTAATTTTGGTGAAAACTAAGAAGCCAGCAATTAGGAACTGTCCTTCCCATGAGCATTCCGTCGCTTGGCCAATGTCTAAACACTTGGCCACTTTTAGAAACATGGGATTTCATAGGTTTATCTTTTCCTTCGCTTTATTTGATTTCATCTCACTTTAGTTTTTGGGTGAGGAAGATCGGCCCTCACAGAGCTAACGCCTGTTGCCAATCTTCCGTTTTTGTTTTTTTTTTCCCCCCTCCCGATTTTTCTCCCCCAATCCCCCCCATGACATAGTTGTCTATCTTAGTTGAGGGCCCTTCCAGTTGTGGCATGTGGGACGCCGCCTCCACACGGCCCGACGAGCGGTGCCGTGTCCGTGCCGTGCCCGGGATCTGAACCGGCAAAACCCTGGGCCGCCGAAGGGGAGCTTGTGAACTTAACCACTCGGCCACGGGGCCGCCCCTGTCCGTGGACTTTTTTATCACCTGATTTCACCTCGCAAAACTTCAAAGCTTCAAGTTATCAGAGAGGTTTGGGAAGTTGTTTTTATTAATTTAATTAATTTATTTTTCGAGGAAGACGAGCCCCGAGCTGACACCTGCTGCCAATTCTCCTCTTTTTGCCCCGGGAGAGTGGTCCCGAGCTAACATCCGTGCCCATCCCCCTCCCCTTGATAGGCGGGACGCTGACCACAGCGTGGCTCGCCAAGCGGCGCCACGTCCGCACCCTGGATCCGAACCTGCGAACCCCTGGCTGACAAAACGGAACGTGCGAACTTAACCGCTGTGCCGCCGGGCTGGCCCTTCGGGAAGTTATTTTCAGGACACGGGCCATAAACTAGAATCACCGCTACAGGTTTATCGGAGCGACATCAGCGTTCGTGGTGGATTGAGTCGTCCCCTCTGTCTCTCCCCTCCAGGGCACAACCAAAGGGACGTCTATCGACCCACCCACCAAGGATTCCCCCCCCCCCCCGCACGGCACAGCAGGATGCCTGAGAGATCCACGCAGCCCTACATCGGCAAGTCACATTCGCACAGTCAAAATTCAATGGCAGAGACAAAACGTTAAGGTCAGTGAGAGGGAAGAGAATAACCGGCCCAGGAGCAACGGTGTGAAGAACACGGAGAAGACGGGTCCTAGACGCCGGGGTCCCCGGAGCAGCGATTTCATCAGAGGCCCGCAAACGTCCACGATCTCCACACCACGTTTATGGCCGACTGCGTGCGTGGGTCCTTTGGAATCGACCAGGCTACCGTCCGGGCCACTTTGGGACATCGTGTCCAGCTGCCCCGAGCGGTGGAGCTGTCGTTCAAGTGTAAGATGGGGCCCGTCCGGGGAGAGAATGGGGACGGGGAAAGGGAGGCCGCGGGAAGTCACAGAGTCTGAGGTGTTCGGGGGAGACTGACTCTTCTGAAGTGGAGGTGGTAGAAGGAGAGCAGCAGGATTTTTGGATTTTTGTTCCCTCTGTTAGGTATCTGGGTCCGGAGGAGAGTGGGGCGGGGGGGGGGGCGGGTGGTGGTGGTGGTGGTGGGTGTGAGGCTGAGGCGGGGCTGGTGTTTCCTTTCCGAGTCAGGTGGAAGAGCTCCTCCAGTGGAGGTTTTTAGACAAGGGGTCTGGTCTGGCAGGATGGGAGGTTGCGGGTTGAGCCACAGGGGAATCTGTCGTAGCTCAGACTCGGGCCTTTGAAGAAATAGACAGAGAGAGGAGTTTTGCTCTGTCTGTCACCGCAGCCGGCACCTCAGGAGCAACAACAGGAGGCTTCCCGAATGAGTGAAGGGGCAGGAGCCAGCGTGCCCCGTGCCTCTCTCAGCCCTGCGCCGGCAGGGAAGGAAGCAGGCAGGCAGGCCTCAGGGCTACTCCCGTCCTACTGCCCGGTGGTCCCTGTCCCGGCCCCGCCCCCACTCTCCCCCTGACCCTCACCGCTCCCCAGCCCTCTTCTCAGCCAGAGAGGCGATGGGGGGGGGGCGGTGCGGTCCCAGAACAAGTTTCCTCTCATCCGCCATCATCTTGCCACCCTGACGACTTGGCCTGAGATCCGGCCTAGGCTGTACCCTGAGATCCGGCCTAGGCTGTACCCGTGTGTGGTTTTCCTGTGGACAAGGGGGCCGGTTCACCATTTCGGAAGAAACCCCTAGCCTTCCACTGCGGAGTCGCCAGCCTGGGAGGGGGGAGGGGGGAGGGGGGAGGGGAGGTCAGGCCCATTCATTCCGATGGGCCTGGCGTCAGGGCTTCATTCAAGTGCAGGAAGCTCTCTCCCATGGCCTCGGGCTTTTTTCCATTGAACGGCTTTCTTCAATTCCCCCACCCTTAGGCCGCAGTCCACCAAGGGCCGGGAGGCAGGGAGGGAAGATGTTGGGGCAGGGTGGCTGTCTGAGAAACTCGCCTCATCTGGGGCAGAAAGAGTGCCCCCCTCCTTTCTCTAACCCTACTAGACTGCTTGAGGATCACGGACGGTTTGGCTCATCGATGAGCCCTGCGTTATGGGCCCGGCAAGCAAACTCCTAACGGGCAACCCGCCGCTCTAGGCGTGTGTGGGTTTTTTGATCTTTCACCTTCAAGTTCGCACGACATCGGTCCGTGTCCCCCGCCCCGGCTTCCCATGGGAAATCCTCCGTCTCTTTCCACAGACTCACTGGCGACTTCACACAGTGCCTGCCTCCTCCTCCTTAGGAAGGAAGGAAGGAAGGAAGGAAGGAAGGAAGGAAGGAAGGAAGGAAGGAAGGGGCTGACCCCGTGGCCGAGCGGTTGAGTTTGCACGCTCCGCTTCAGCGGCCCGGGGCTTGGAAGGTTCGGATCCTGGGCTCGGACACGGCACCGCTCATCAAACCACGCTGAGGTGGCGTCCCACACGGCAGAACCAGAGGGACCCTCAAAGAGAATATAGAACTAGGTACTGGGGTGCTCTGGGGAGAAGAAGAAGAAGGAGGAGGAATAAAAAGAAAAGAAAAGATTGGCAATGAGCTCGGGTGCCAGTCTTTAAAAAAAAAAAAAAAAAAAGAGGAAGAAAGATGGACAAACAGGAACGAATCCCACTGACGGCACCTCCAAATGGTGGGGGGCAGGGGGGTGGGGGGGGTGGGGAGTGGCATCATCGGGCCAAGGGTGACTCTAAGCGTGATCCCGCGGTTGTGTTATTTGACATTTTATCGAATCGATTTATTATTTTATTTTTGAGGAAGATGAGCCCTGAGCGAACATCTGCCACCAATCCTCCTCTGTCGGCCGAGGAAGACTGGCCCTGAGCTGACATCCGTGCCCATCCCCCTCTACTTTCCAGGTGGGACGCCTGCCACAGCGTGGCTCGCCAAGCGGTGCCGGGTCCTGCGCCCGGGATCCGGACCGGCGAACCCGGGGCCGGCGGAGCAGAACGTGCGAACTTCACCGCCGCGCCACCGGGCCGGCCCCCGGAGTTGTTTTGAAAATCCAGTAAGGGGCTGGCCCCGTGGCCGAGTGGTTAAGTTCGCGCGCTCCGCTGCAGGCAGCCCAGTGTTTCATCGGTTCGTTCGGATCCCGGGCGCGGACACGGCACTGCTCATCAAACCACGCTGAGGCGGCGTCCCACATACCACCGCTAGAAGGACCCACCGCGAAGAACACACAACTACGTACCGGGGGGCTTTGGGGAGAAAAAGGAAAGACAAAAAATAAAATCTTCCAAACTCCAATAAAACTTTGAGTGAAGACGACGAGGAGGATGCGAAACGTATCTCACGCCTCCGAGCCGAGCCGTCCGTTTAGGTTTAGGAAGGGGGACGAGGACCCTTTGTAAGCGACATCCCTTTTTAAGCACCATTCTAAACCACAGAACAGAACTCCCTCTCCTCGACCCGGAGCGAGGAGGTTCCTGGGTGTGTCAGAGAGGGTCACGTCCTCTGCAGCACGAACGAACCGCCAGGGTTCGGCCACGGGAAAGAATTTCTTCCTCTCCAGGGGGACTAAAAGTCACCGACGGCAGCGGGCGTAGGTGCTATCCTTCCCGTCCAGGAAAGGCAGGGAGAACTTCAGCCGTGAAGAGAAGGAGGTCTTCCTCACTCCCCGTTTTGGGAGGGCCCCTTTGGCAGGGGAGTTTTGTCTCCTGATTTCAAGTCAGGAAGAAAAGGGAGAGAGAGAGAGAGAGAGAGAGAGAGAGAGAGTGTGTGTCCTTCTCGTGCCAGGTCGGTCTGAGGGGGACCTCCTCTGGTTTCCTCCCTTCCCAGGGAACGCCGTTCGCTCCTTCTTCTAGAAAAAGCTCCCAAAGCACCACCGCCCAGGATGGTCGACCTACGCCCATCGTCCCTGCTTTCCCAATCATTTCTACCGCGACAGAGGGACAGAGGCCCCTGCCCCATCCCCATCCCCACCCCCACCCCCATCGCCTGCCTCCTTGATGGCCAAAGGAGCTGCCTCTGAGAATGGAACGGGGCTTGGAAACCTTCTAGAGGGGTGACTCTCACCTGCCTGCCTGCTGGGAAAAGCACCACGCTGTCCATCGGACTGCTCTTTTGGGCAAACGTAGGCGTGCCACATAGCGATCGACAGCTATGGCGGGGGGGGGGGCGGGGTGGCGTGGTGGTGCCCAGGATCCACGACACGTGACGGCTGCGGAGCACGACAGCCCTAAGACCTTGAGGGAGACGGGGTGGCGCGTGAATCCTTTCGGAACGAGAACGACAGGAAACGCTGACGGGGACGTGTTCTCCTCTCGAGAACACACCAACGCCTCGCACGGTGTCTGACCCGGGGTGCCTCTGACTTTTGTCATCAGAGACGATCCTCTCGACCGCCCCTCACGCTTTGGGGAAAAGGGGAGAGGGACTCGGTAGCACGGGAAAAGCCATCCATCCGCCCTTCCTTTCCGTCTTCACGGCTCCTTCTCGTGGAAAACGAGGAAGCCGTCAGGAGGAACGGAACACTGACCCGGGCCAAAGCGTGGCCCAGCCTGAGCCTCCAAAACCTTCTGCTTAGTGAGAGGTGCCAGACATCCAAGGCGACCTACGTTGCGATTCCACACAGAGGAGAGAGCTAGAACGGTCCAACCCTAGAGGGCGACAGCAGATGGCGGCGGCGGCGGCGGCGGCAGCGGTGGTGGTGATCGTGGTGGGGCAGATCCGGGAGTGGGGCCGTTTTTTCTTTCGGGGGGAGGGGATGGAAACGGAAACCTTCTGGAAATAGATAGCCATGACGGATGCGCCACCTTGGGGAGAGAGACTCCCGAAGGCCACTGGCTTGTGCCCCGTGGAAAGGATGGATTCGGTGGGATGGGAATTCTACCTCCGTGTAGAGCGTGTGGTAAACCACGAGGTAGGTGGGTGGGTGGCCTCCCTGCCTCGCCTCCACCTAGACGTCCACACACAGAGACCGACGAGGGAGGGAGGGAGGGAGGGAGGGAGGGAGGGAGAGAGACAAGACTGACAGAGGCCGAGGCCGAGGCCGAGGCAGTGAGCGAGTAAGTGATCGACCCTGGCCATAGGGATTCCTCAGAGGGCGTCTCTTGGCTCCCCAAACGAAGAATGTGTGTGGAGATCGAGAAAGATCACCGACCTAGGAGAACCAGCAAGACTTCCTCACCCGCCAGAGAGCCGCTGGGCCCCTGCCGTCCCTGCCACCGCCACCCCTACCCCTCGCCTTTGGCAGCGACGCCAACGAAAGGCAGGCAGACGAGTGGGAGAGTCGTGTGGTGGTGTCCCCCAAGGAAGGTGGGTCCATGCCGACGAGCGGTCGTCGGCGTGTGGAAAAGCCAGAGGCGGGCTGACTAGAAGGAGGGCGTCCTGGAGGAAGGGGCCAGGGTGTGAGGGAGAGAGGCCTGTTCCTCTTCCCCTGTCGGTCCCAAGTCAGGGGCCCAAAGGAGGAAAGCTGTCCGTTCCTTTCCGACTCGGACGGTTCGGGCGGAACCGACCGATCCCCGCGGCGGCGCAGTCGGGGCTTTCTGGACCAGAACCCCTCTCTCTGTCGCCTTTCGACCACACGCACGCTTTAGAGGCCAAGGGAAAATGGATCGGGTCTCTCTGTCTCTCTCCCTAGAAAACAAGGGGCCGGGGGCCGAGCCCGTGGACGAACGGTCAAGTAGCGCCCCCCACCCCGGCCCCCGGCTTCGACGGCCCAGGTTTTCACCGGTTCGGATCCTGGGCGCAGCCCCAGACCCAGCATCGCCCTTCAAGCCACGCCGAGGCGGCGTCCCACATAGCAGAAACGCGAAAGACCTACCACTGGAACCTACAACTATGGACGGGACGGGACGGGACGGGGCGGGGCGGGGCGGGGCGGGGCGGGGGTGGGGGGGGCGGCTTTGGGGAGCAGGAAGAAAGAAAAAATAAAAGAAACACAAGGACGGTCATCGCGATAGTTCTTTCCACTTCCATCCATATGTTAACAGGACCCAAGTTTCCCGACCTCCATTTGGATGTATGTTAACTAAATGGAGAAGCTATTCAAAGGACTCCTCTAAAGAAGTCCACGTTCTTCTTTCTAAATGATAATGAAAATCATTGTCACCACCGCTCTTCCGACCCTCCA
>NW_027224844.1:2240000-2242510 GCF_041296235.1 Equus asinus
GAACCCGGGGCCGCAAGTGCGTTCGAAGTGTCGATGATCAATGTGTCCTGCAATTCACATTAATTCTCGCAGCTAGCTGCGTTCTTCATCGACGCACGAGCCGAGTGATCCACCGCTAAGAGTCGTACGAGTTTGAACGGCGGGGTCCCCCCGCAGGGCGGGGGAAGAGCCCGCCCCTGGCACGGCACATCCCCGGAGGGTGCCTCCGGCCGGCCAGAAAGGCACAACGAGACCAGACTCCGTGAGGCCGGAAGGTTGGACGACGGGGCGTCCGGCACGGGCCCCGCGGGGCCGTGCTCGGACACCCCACAGGCGCCCGGGGGCTCCCGCCTCGCCCGAGGACGCGGGGGCGCGCACACGCCCGCGCAGCGCACGCGACGACACGACGGCCGCCGGGGACGCCCCCTCCCGACGGCCGCCGCGACGGCGGCGCGGCGCGGCACGGCGCGGCGCCCCGGCCCGGCGAGGCGGAGTCTGGGGGAGAAGGGCCAGGCCTCCCGACTCCCCGCGGGCCCGACCGCCCCGACCCAAGGCGGACGGGCGAGGCCCCCCAGGGGTCTTTAAACCTCCGCGCCGGGACGCGCTAGGTACCTGGATGGGGGGAAGCCAAAGCAACGGACGAGGCGGAGCGGGTAGTGCCGCGCGGCCACCGCCTCGACGCCGCCCGCGCCGCCCGCGGCCACCCGGGGACGGACGCAGGCCTCGGCGCTGCCCGCCCGTGACCGAACCCCACACCGCCGGGCGCCGCCGACCGACGAGCCCACCGCGCCCGCGGCCCCCTCGACGCCGGGCGTGCCCCCCCTCGCGTCCGACGCACGCCACCAGACCCGACCCGACTTTCCCCCGGGGACCCTCCCCGCTACCCCGCGTCCCAGGCCCCTCGCCACGGAGGGCGAGGGGCTGCGGCGGGTAAGCGGGGAGCGAGCGGACAGGGCGGGGGTGGTGGGCGGACGTGGCCGGCCGGACGCGGGCGCCCGGGGCGCCGAGGGCGGGCGAGACGCGGAGGCACCGTCGGACGGACGACGACGCCGACGGCCGGGGAACGGCCCAGGGCGGGCGACGGGAGGCGGCGGGCGGCTGGGCACCCCGCGTGAGCCGAGGGCTCCGAGGCCCCCGGGGGACCTGACCCCGGGGGACTCCGCGGTGGGCTCGCGCCGCCACGCCGCCCTTCCCGAGACGCGCCGAGGGCGCCGCCGCCCGCTAGAGCGGGGGACGGACGGCGCCGGGAGGTACGGAGGCGCGGCGCGACAACGCCGGCCCGCCTCGCGGGAGACCGGAGGGCGCGGGGGACGGACGCGCCGGGGGCGGCGGCGCGGAGGACGCGGCGGCCTCGGGAACGCCGGGCGGACGGAGGCCGGAAGGGGCTCGTGGGCTCGCCGAGATCGAGCCCACTCCCTCCGGACCACCGCCGACCCGGCGACCGAGGCGCGCCCCGCGCCTCCCGCGCCTCCGGCCGGCGCGCCCGCGCCTCCCGCGCGCCCCTCCTCCTCCCTCTCTCGAACCTCTCGCGACCAGCGGGCCGGCACCGCGCCGGCCGCCACGCCGCGCGGGGGGGTGAAAAGGCTCCGGCCGCCGGCGGCGAGCCGCTCCGGTAATGATCCTTCGCAGGTTCACCTACGGAAACCTTGTTACGACTTTTACTTCCTCTAGATAGTCAAGTTCGACCGTCTTCTCAGCGCTCCGCCAGGGGCCGTGGGCCGACCCCGGCGGGGCGATCCGAGGGCCTCACTAAACCATCCAATCGGTAGTAGCGACGGGCGGTGTGTACAAAGGGCAGGGACTTAATCAACGCAAGCTTATGACCCGCACTTACTGGAATTCCTCGTTCATGGGAATAATTGCAATCCCCGATCCCCATCACGAATGGGGTTCAACGGGTTACCCGCGGCCTGCCGGCGTAGGGTAGGCACACGCTGAGCCAGTCAGTGTAGCGCGCGTGCAGCCCCGGACATCTAAGGGCATCACAGACCTGTTATTGCTCAATCTCGGGTGGCTGAACGCCACTTGTCCCTCTAAGAAGTTGGGGGGACGCCGACCGCTCGGGGGTCGCGTAACTAGTTAGCATGCCAGAGTCTCGTTCGTTATCGGAATTAACCAGACAAATCGTCCACCAACTAAGAACGGCCATGCACCACCACCCACGGAATCGAGAAAGGAGCTATCAATCTGTCAATCCTGTCCGTGTCCGGGCCGGGTGAGGTTTCCCGTGTTGAGTCAAATTAAGCCGCAGGCTCCACTCCTGGTGGTGCCCTTCCGTCAATTCCTTTAAGTTTCAGCTTTGCAACCATACTCCCCCCGGAACCCAAGAGACTTTGGTTTTCCCGGAAGCTGCCGGCGGGTCATGGGAATAACGCCGCCGCATCGCCAGTCGGCATCGTTTATGGGTCGGAACTACGACGGTATCTGATCGTCTTCGAACCTCCGACTTTCGTTCTTGATTAATGAAAACATTCTTGGCAAATGCTTTCGCTCTGGTCCGTCTTGCGCCGGTCCAAGAATTTCACCTCTAG